>NC_056747.1:346046470-346121470 GCF_019279795.1 Protopterus annectens | reverse complement strand
ACTATGTCTCTGTATCGAATTATCAATGTGTTCTAGTTTCCTGCAGTACCCCAAAAATATGCTATAGGTGAATCTGCTTTCCTACAGTTTCTTTGAAGGTGAGAATGCAGCATGTTTGTGCGTGTTTGTGCATCTTGTAACAGACCTGGCTTGTCAGGGACAGTGTGTGTGTTTGTATGCATGTGTGTATGTGTAAAAAATATCACCAATTTTGATCAGTAGAGACAAAAAATAATGCCAGGCATATACATTACTCTTCTAGGTAGCTATAAAAATGCAGTTAACAAGTAATAAGCTTTCAAAACTAAGATATAAAATTTATCAGAGAACATACAGACTTTTAGAGCTCCTAGTATTTGGTGGCAGTCACACCCCAGATTATATAAATGGATTTTGATATGGATTTAGTGGTGGACTGTTCACTCAAAACCACCCATTCTAAAAGCAGCCTTGCTCAGAGATGTATACAGAAGGTTGCTGTAGATTGTGTGTGGGCTGTGGATGTTGTGGTAATTTTGTCTTTACTTTTCCTCACAATTAAACCTCAGAAGTGTTTAGAGGAGGTCACTATAGCATCCGCTGGGCACGGTGTGGTCATTATTTCTTTTAGTTCTTTCATAGACCTCAGAGATGTGCAAGTGCACAAAGAAAGTCACTTTCGCTTGTGTAGGGGTAGTATATTGTCTAGAAGCAACAAATTAGAATTTATTACTGTGATCACTATTTTTTTACTTTCCTCACAATCAAACATCAGGCACATGTACAGGTAGCTGCCTCTTAGAGGTAGGAGAAAGGAGGCTTGCTATGTATATGTATGATAGAAGACACTTGAAATAGATGACTCTGTTCCTTTGCTTTAATCAAATGTAACCCCAGAAGGATCCACAGACGGTAAATCTTTCTTCGGGGGGGGGGGGGGGGGCATAAGAAGTAGACAGTATTTCCAGATAGGATCTATGTATCCTTTCAAATATTTGTTTTCTGGGTTTATTGGAGGCTGTAATTGTTTATCAGGTTTGAATCTTAAGCTTTGGACATAAATTATTTTTTCCTTGAATGGAAGTGACTGAATGTCTTTACTTATTTATGATATTTTTTCAGGCCACCACAGGACCAAAAGATTAAGAAAATGTACTAAACTGTACCTCAGAGCATCTATAACCCTATAGTTTCTGGCCCCCAGACCCCCCTGCTCAAATCAGTTATTTCCTACAAAGTTATTACTGTGCTGTGCTGTCTTGACCTGTTAGAATGTGCTAAAATGATGCAGGGTAAAGTAGAATTGAACAGTGACGTGAATTTCTTTCTTTAGTCATATTTTAGTTCAGACCATCATTGGATTAAAAGGTTGTTTAAAAAAATCTAAAGTGTACTGAAGTGCATCTAGAAAGCCACAACTTCTGGAAAAGCTGAAGAGTAAAGTAAAATGTGAAAAAAGGAAGAAGAAAAACAATCTACATGGTGTGGAGAGCCTGGGCTGGAAGAAAACAGGATGGAGCACCGGACAACGAGTATATGTGGGAGAGGTGGTAAAAAGGTAGGCAGTAGGGAGACACCCTTGAGCACTCTGCCTAGGGAACCATTTCACCAAAAGCCAGACCTGTACATAGGGTTGTTGTAATCTAACATCAATGCAACTAAATGTCAGTCACTGTGCATTTCCTTCTGTAAGGCTGGCTAACATGGTGTGGTTCACAGGCCTATGTTAATGTCAGACCATCATAGCTACAGTTCACTCTGTGTGTATTACTCCTAAAATGCCATAGCATGATGTAAAATGTTGATAAGGAATGGTGGCAGCGACAGGCTGAAACTTAGACTGGAAATGTCCAGGGAGCCCCTAACTTGATACTTGCTGGGGGCCAAAAAATGCTAACACTGGCCCTGCTCACTCATTAGTTTGAGGAACAAGAACACATACATTACTGCTGTCAGTGCACTTTAGAATTATGTTTTTGATTGTTTATTTGTTCTCATCAGGAATACAGGCTTTTGTATTTGCATTACAACATTAAAACAGAATGTTGAATGTGAGACCACAGTTCGTGGACTCTTGTTTGCCCTTCTTTGGCAAGGGTGACTGAAGCTTGTTTTAGTTCCCATTGGACCATGTGATGAAATGTTTAGGCTACAGCAGTAGACTGTGCTCTCCTGAGACCACTTATGGTGGATTACACTTACTAAATAATGACGATAGAGTTATAAAGTTTGTTTTCTTTAGAAAAATGCATGTCAATTCACATTCTCTTATTCTGTCACTTTATCTAGTTAATACTACTAATACTATATTAAAAAGTGTCAACAACTGTCCCTGTCACTGATTCTGCACTTGATCTTAGACAAAGATAAGAGGTTGAGCAGGCGCTACATTGGCAATCCCTCAATATGGACCTTCTGTGTCCTGCACAGTGGCAGGTGCCCAGTCAACCGGTATAAAATAACATGAAGATAATCATCTCAGCAAAGAGAACCAGTGCAGCATTTTTATTCTCTCCCCATGCTCTCTCTCTGGCTACCTAACAACATGAAAATATCTTGTGTCTCAACAAATTCAACAAATCACATTTCTTCTGAGTAGACAGCATGAACACTAATGGGCACCTGGTGTGCCAATGTCTAATTCCTGCAATAAATGAAACCTATGTTTTTTTTAAATGTATTAATTTATTCATTTGCCACCTCACTGACCCTGTGACAGTTAGATATGAGGTAACTCACAGGATTATAAGAAATACAATACATTTGAGACACAAGAAAATTTACATCTTGTCAATACCTACCCTCATGCTACACTGACTATTCTCTAGAAGGGCAAGTCAGGTCATTCCCAGAGTAAATTTATGGGTACCTACTACCTATCCACTCAATCAGGTTTAATTTGAAGGAAGCTAAAGTGGCACTGCAGAAAGAAGTTTTTTCCAAAGGTGGGGTAGGTGCTGGATAATAAATTTGTCTCTCCAACACGTTGTCTTTATGTGCTAATGGACATTTAATCCCAAGTTCTGGAACAGTGGGGCTATTTGACTTGTTAAAATACAGGAGGTCAAGGAAGACAAAGTCCCTAATAGTGCCTTGATTACTCAGTAAGAACCTATTTGCCACCTCATTGACCTTGAGACAGTTACATATGAGGGTACTCATAGGATTATAAGAACTGCAATAGAATTGAGACACACTTTTATTTATTTATTTATTTATTTGTTTATGTATTTATTTATTTTTACATTTGTTTACTGGGTAAGTCCGAATGGACAAAGTGTCCTTTTTCAGCAGAGGCCCTGGGAAAAAATCTTCACATAAAATCTGACTGACATTTACATTAATACATTTTGTTAAACAGTAATACGATTTTTTTTTTCTGTGATACATAGATCATAAGGTAGGACAATTGTCTAGAATATAACATTTCAGTTTAACATTTTTTTCAGTGATTATAAGTTACAAAAAGAAAACAATAGCAGGTTTTTCATAAGTTCATAGGTAGGTACTAGGCTAATGGCCCAAGGGGCTTATTAAGTCTAGCCAAAAAAGGTTCTCTGGCTTTCCCACCCAAGAAAATTATTTTCCTGTACCCCTGTCGAGCAGAGCCACAGAGGTGATCCCCGGGGTGAATTTCCTATTTCCCATCCACACATCAAGATTTTTCTTGAAGAGTGCTAATGAGGAGCTCTGTTTGATATAGATGGGTAGCTTGTTCCAGAGTATGAGAAGTCTAAACGTATATGAAAGTCAGCGTCCCTGCTGAATGATACTGCACCAAAAAAACTGGAAACACTGTAAAAATATAGTGTAGTACCAAAACACGTAGGAACAACCAGTAATCCAAAATAAAGTACTGCTATAGAAACGAAACACGATGACAACTCTGTAATAGGCAAAAACATTTAATGGAGATAAAAAATGAGCGCTTTCGCGTGGTCCATCCACGCTTCATCAGATAAATTACCAGATATCTAATCAGAGTTTATATACATTCGCTGAAGCGCGGGAAAATCTGCTCATTGATCAATTAACTTAAAATGAACACTTAGTTCTTCAAAAGGCATGTTACAAAATGCGTATTCTACACATTAAACTTCTATACTTCTAGTGTGTTAAGGAATAGCACAGAAGACTAAAATGTGAATACAAAATAATATAATATAACAAATGGAAACTCTATTATTTAAAAAACACAAATATGGAGGGCGCTTTATGAGCGCCAGAATCAATTAATATGGATGAATTTATCCACACAATATTTATACTGCCTTAAACAGATCATAAACATTAGAAATGAATATATAAAAACATATACGTAAAATTAAGACAAAATGTATCTATGAACAAGTGAACATCATATTGTGTATATATGACATTATTCAAAATCATAAATATGTGTTAAGATTAATAACTGACTGTGAGTATCCCTTTACCTACAATATAAATGTGTGGTAAGGGATGAGAGGACATGTAGACTACAAAGAATATATATAATGAGGAGCTCTGTTTGATATAGATGGGTAGCTTGTTCCAGAGTATGAGAAGTCTCTGGGACAGGAATCTATCCCTCCAGCATGTTCTGTTTATTGTGGTGACCAAGTTTAAGTCCCTAGAGCATGTAGCTTGGAGGGGTTGAGATTTCTTTAGGTGAAGCATGTCCAGCAGCTCTGGGTTGGAGATAGCTTTATATGTTAGGCAGAGATCACCTCGAAGTAGGCAATATGCGATGGAGTAAAGCTGGAGTTTTTTGAGACGGTCAGTGTAGGGCAACTGTTTGAGGCCAGTAATCCTCTTTGTGAGGTATTTCTGTGGCCTTTCCAGTTGTTGCAGATGCCGTGAGGTACATAGCAAAAGGGGTGTTGTATTCTATAATGGGTCTAATGAGTGACGAGTAGAGGGGAACAATGTCCTCTTTTTTCCTGGATGAGAACCCTTTTGTGATGAGGTGTGCCACGTAGTAGGATTTCCTTTCCACTGTGGCAATATGATTATCAAAGGAGAAACTACTGTCTACCTTGGTCCCAAGGTCTCTTATCACACTTTCAGTGTTAAGTAGACTGCTGCCTATGTGGTAGCTCATGGGCACAAAGTTTTTACCAAAGGGGTTTACAATGCATTTTTTGTCATTGAGCTTGAGGCCATGGCTCTGACACCAGGCATCTATCTCAGTGAGGCCCTTTTGTAGGATGTCCACATTGTTTGAAGATTTGATTATGGCTCCTAGTTTACCTTCTCTGTTAGCATGTACTTCAGAGAAGTAGACACCAAACAGGAGAGGACCCAGGACTGAACCCTGTGGTACTCCATTTGTCACTGGTTTGAGGTTGGATTTGGAGTCTGCAACTTTCACGGTGTGGGTTCTGTCAGTGATCCAGTTGGCAACCCATCTTGTGACATAAGGATTTATACTCAGTTTAGTGAGTTTATCTATAATTCCAGAGTGGGGGATGGTGTTGAAAGCCTTGGCGAGGTCAAGATAGGCTGTGTGATCCTCCTTACCCTCGTCTACGGCTTTGGTGACTGCTTCAAAGAAATCTATCAGGTTTGGGAGACATGATCTGCCTTTTACAAACCCAGACTGGGTGGGGTCCAGAGTTTGGAGGTTTTCAATGTTTTTGTTTATAAGTTCCATGATGATACATTCCATGGCCTTGCAGACTAGGCTCATCAGACTTATAGGGCAATAGTTCCCGGGGTCTGTGGTGGCTCCCCCTTTGTGGAGTGGGATAACTGTTGCTCTGCGCCATTCGGTGAGCACAAAGCCTGAGGTGAGGCTATGATTGAACATGGTACTTAGGTGGGGAGCCAGTTTGTTCCGGAGTTCATGTAAAATGCAGCCTGGGATGTTGTCCGGTCCCATGGATGCTGTGTTCTTGGCTTTAGATAGTGCAGTTTTTACCTGTGTATTTGTGATTACAGGGACTCTGCATTCTTCCGGTATAGATATGAGCCCATTAGGGGGTGAGAGGGGGGGTTAAGTTAGCACTGAATTTATCTGCCGGGATGTTGGCAATATCAGTTGGTTCTGTAAATTTCGTGTCATTGTGCTGTAACTCAGAGCAGATCTGGGTGTTGGCATTAAGATTCTTGACATAGCTATAGAATGTTTTGTGGTTGTCCTTAGAATCAGTGGCAATTTTGTTTTCGTAACTAGCTTTGGAGGATTTTATGAGGGATCTCAACTTCTTGCTGAGGCTGACTGGGAGCTCCTCCAATCATGGGATTTTACTCTCTTTTGCAACAGCTTCTTTCTGCTGTTGTAGAGTTTGTTTATGGCAGGGGACCACCAGATTGGCTTCCTTTTTTTGGAGGATAGCATCTTGATTCTGTTAAGGATATCTCAATCCATGCACTCATCTAAGTGCTTATAGAGTGCATTTGTGTAGGATTCAGCAGTTGTGACTGCATTGTCCTCCTGCATCAGGGTGTCGTGAAGTTTGCCACTTCTGTCTTAAGAAGCATGAAGTTGGCTTTGGAGAAAATTTTCACGGTGGTTGACTTAATGTGGGGTGGGGGTGGGAAGTGGATATCTAATGGTGTAATTAGCTTATGGTCAGATCTGACCAAAGAGGAGTTGACCTCAGGTGTGGAACACTGGTCACTCATGTTGGTAATGACTAGGTCTAGGATATTGTTCCCCTAGTGGGGGTGTGGATAAGTTGATCCAGGGCATTGGAATTTATGAATTCCAGAAAATGTTGAGCAAAGGAGTTGGTACATGAGTAGTTTTCCCAGTTAATGGTGGGGTAGATGAAATCACCCATTATTAGAGTGTTTGGTTGGACCTTAATATTTTCCAGTATATCAAGAAAGGAGGAGTGGGAATGTGGTAGTAAGGAAGGTAATTCATCTTAGACAGGAGAATGAATAGAAACTAGTTATGCTAGCAGTACTTCTGTATTAGGTGTTTTGGGAAAAAAAAAACTTGAAAAAGATCCTGGCCCTGGTATGATGGCCACTATTTTGGTTAGGTTGTGTTACAGCAAGAGCATATCCAGGTATTTAGTAAGTGTGTTTGAAGAATATCTTTGAACGTTTGTGTTTGAGATTGTTTTTATACTTAGAGGAAGGGAATTTCAAAGTTTGGCTATGCAGTTAGAATATAGAGCTTCTCCAGCAGAGTTGTTAGCTTTTGTAATTAATAAGCATTTATTGTTAGAACAAAGCACACAGTTCATGGTGTATGGTTGCAGGAGGTTTAGGAAGGCAGGGGTTCTATCTGGGTGATGGAGTACCAGGTGAGTTATGGAAAGTTGGTTATAAATTAAAAGGTTGGGGAGTTCTAACCAGGAGAGCTTTTTAAGAGATGTGCAACGGTGAATTCTAAAAGATGAATCTGAGGCAAACTTAATAATGTTATTGTAACAGGCATCAAGTTTGTTTAAATATGATTTCTTGATGTTGGTAAGAATGGGTGAAGAGTATAAAAGAGTTGAGAGTAGGTGAGTTCTAGCAATTGTGGCTTTTGTGGTATTTGTGAGGGATTTTTTGTGTCTATATAGTGATCCCAATTTTTTATGAACTTTTTTATTGAGTGGGAAATGTGAATGTCGAATTTCAAGTTGTTATCTAGGATCACTCCAAGAAGCTTGGTGTGGGATACTGGGGAAATTATTGTGTTATTTGCTGATGCTATAGTAAATGACAAGCTAGGATCATTAGATCTGGTGAGGTGGAATATCATAAGTTTAGTCTTGCTGGGGTTAAGAATAAGTTGAGCATCAGATAGCCATGATTCAACCTCAAGGAATGACTGCTGGGTGATATCTTGTATGTGTTGGAGTGTGGGGGCAGCACAAATTAGGGTGGAATCATCAGCATATTGCACCAGGGATGCATGTGAAGTGGCAGAATGAAGACTGTTAGTGAATAGAGTAAAGAGGAGGGGACCCAGGATGGAACCCTGGACAAGATACATAAGAAAATTTACATCTTGTCAATATCTACCCTCATGTGTACTGCCTATTCTCTAGAAGGGCAGATCAGAGTAAACTTATGGGTACCTATCCACTCAATCAGGTTTAATTTGAAGGAAGCTAGGGTGGCACTTTGTTTTACTTGCAGAAAGAATTTGTTCCAGAGGTGGGGTAGGTGTTGGGTAATAAATTGGTCTCTCCAACACATTTTCTTTATGTGCTGATGGACATTTAATCCCTAGTTATGATTAACAGTGGAGCTATTTGACTTGCTAAAATACAGGAGATCAAGGAGGGTAAAGTCCCTAATAGTGCATCGATTATCCGGTAAGAACATATAAATAGAAGAGTAAAGGGGTAGCAAGAAAAGCACATCCCAAAGGCAGCCATTGTCAGCAATAATTGGTCTAATTAGGGCTACATACAGAGAGATAAATTCTTTTCACCTGGATGATATATCTTTAAATATTGTTCTGCTAAAAAGTATGTTCTGACTGCTGTTACTACGTGGTAGTTAAAGGAGAGGAAATTATTGACCAAAGTTCTAAGATCCTTCCTACATTATCATTTTAATGTGAGGAATTGGTACTGAACTTTGAGGAAACGAGTTGTTTACCAAATGTTATTACAAAACTGCACTTTTCACATTTAATTTTAGCCATTTTTTGCACAACCAATTGTTAATGAGGGTTAGTTCCTGCTGTAATGAATGGGTATTAGAGGGAGATTTAACAATAACACTCAGTTTGCAGTCATACACAGACTAAATTAACCAATGGTCCTGATTCCCAGTCTAGTAATTGGAGAAGTAGATGCCAAAAAGGGAGGTCCAAGTATTAAGTCCTGAAGCACACCACTAGAAACGTTCATACTTTGCAAGGGGACATCTGTCGCCTTAAAGGAGCATTATCTTAGATTTTTTGCTAGAGGAGTTTGTTTACATTTCAGTAATCTATAAATCACTTGTTCACCTAGAGGCAAAGGATTTCAAAGAGCCTTTTTAGCATACTGCAGGTCAGATTACACAAACTCTCAGTGGGGGTTGTTAAAGGAAGTCCTAAGAGTTTACTGTTGATGTTTGTCCTTTTGTATTTTCCTTCACCCAATCATGAGCAATTAGATTTGTTGAATAACTGAATTTTACTCAGCTAGATATGTTACCTTGTAACACATAGACCTGGAGCCTATTTAGCAATGAACTGATATCTACTTTACTTATGCACTTGTTTTTTGCAAAACTGTGTCTACTGATTATTCAAGCCTAGGCAGTAGTATTTTTGATTCATTCTTGTTGCTACAAATTGTTTCCCCTCCACTGGCAATTATTTTTCATATGGTCTGTTATTAATGTCACTTCTTAGTGTGTGTGTGTGTGTGTGTGTGTGTGTGTGTGTGTGTGTGTGTGTGTGTGTGTGTGTGTGTGTGTGTGTGTGTTCATGCAGGTGCACTTTTATAACCATACAGATTGTCTCTCATTTTGCAGTACATCATTGCTTTGGAAAGCTGTGCCTTGCAAAGAAACCTGTTGAGTAGCAAATGTCCTGATATTCTAAAATAATAAAGTATTTTGTATCTTTTCTGTAAAATGTCATGCAGCTTTGGAACTGAATCTAATCACTGTTATAAAAGTATTTTCTCACTAGCTGATGCTTTATATTGCCTTCAGAAATCTCACCATAACTATTTGTCTAATAGTGAGTCCATCGTACCGAATTTCTTTTCTAATTTTTTTCTACCATTCACTGTGGTAAAATGTTATGAGCTTTCACACCTTTACTGAATTTTTGACTGACGTACAGTTAGTTTACACTGATTAGCATTTGAAAGTAGAAGCAAACGCAGTCTATACATTTCCCATATACTTTTCAGTACCATTCCTAGTATATTACAGTAAGTAATTACAGGGGTACTTTTTTCTAAGGCAGGAAAAATTAAGTGCTGCAACCAAAATCTCATGCCATCGATGACCCAGTATTTTGACAAGTTATAGTAGCTAATTTTCTATGTATGTATATAACACATAGGGCCGGATTCATGATGGCTTGCACGGAGTCTACGAGTAGAGTAAGACTCCATGCAGCCATCATGTCCGACGAGCGATCCAGGAACAGCCTGTAGGGGTGTGTAAGAGAGCTCCTAAAACGTCTCCTACACGGACAGGGCTGGGATATGCAAATTACCTCGCTTGCAGCCGAAAGGCATGCAAATGAGGTAAATTTGTGATCCAGGAAGCACAAACCTGTCCGAGTAGGAGACGTGTTAGCTGCAGAAATGTACTCAGTTGACAACTGAGTACCGTTCTGCAAACAGCACAATGGAGCCTTGTCAGCTCCAAATAAAGATTGCATATGGTTGAGGAAGCATGCCAATGGCCAAATATATGGCCATTGAAAAGTTTCCTAGATGCAAAATTAAAATAAAAAGAATTTTTTTTCGGCGATTTCCAATGTTTAAGTGTAGCGCAGCGCCACGCAAATGGGGTGCACTATAAAAATCATAAAATAAGACAATAAAAGCCACAAATGTGGAATTTATGAAAATTGTTAAATGACAATGTAAGGGAATAGCAGGCTGAAGACAACATGGCCACCGAGTAGGGGTTGCTAAGGGGAGAACCCCAGTCTAAGACATGTAACCAAGCATTAGTAGGCAATCCTATGTAAATGAGTGTTAGGATAGTGAATCGCACTTTTACATAGCAAATCAGCACAGTCAGTGAAGTGTAGGAGTAGGATATGGGGAGGAACAGAGTAGGAGATAGGTGACATCACAAGGGGGGTATGTATGAAAGTAGTGAAGCTCATTGGAGCACAGTGGCATGTGTTAGGTGTCAGTTAGACATCATGGAAAGAGATGTGTCAACAGGTAGGCCAGGGAAAGCCAAGAAATGGAAGGTGTACACTGTGGATAACACCAAAGTTTCTTACTGAGCGGGTATGCGCTTGTGTACGTGCCTGTAAACTCGAGTAAGACAGAGTGCGTGCGTGGAAGCATGAGTGCGCGCGTTTAAGCTGGAGTAAGCATGTATAAGGCTGTTGGAAGACCTGTAAGCGGGTTTGCGCTGGTGTGCACACGTTTTAACCGAATAAGCAAGTTTTAGTCCGTCTAAGCATGTGTGCACGCGTGTGAGCTGCTGTGAGTGTGTTTCCGCTTGTATGCGCATCGCTCCCCCAAGGAAACAGAAAGGAAAAAGGAAGCACAGCAAATAGTAGGAAGCTACCAGGGAATACTAGTAGAGCTAGCAGGTGCAAACAATCAGAATCAGGCAATTACACAGGCAGAACACTAGACCAGCCCAGCACTTAAATCTCTGCAAATAACAGTGCAGTTTGTTTCTCTCAAGAGACACTGCAACACTGGAGTAAGCTAGTAGAAGTGAAAACTGAGAAAGCTACACTCAGACAAAAAATGCTAGGGGCTGCCATTGCTGTTATAAGGCGACATATGCAACATGCTGAGGGTGGTGACAATGCAAATGCTGCCGGACAACCCACAGTGAGGAGACGGAGAAGAGTGTACAGGCCCAGGGTCACCTACCAGGGGTTACATGAGCTGAAGATAGTGGAGCGCTATAGAGTGGACAGAGACCTCTTGCAGCAAATTGTTGAGCTGTGCAGGCCACGCCTCACACACAGAACCAACAGAGGGGAACCCATCCCAGTGGAAACCAAGATATGTGTTGGCCTAAGAATACTAGAACAGGTACCTTTCAGTGACCAACTGGTAATATGATGGTGATATCACAGGCATCGGCATCCAGAGTACTGCACCAGTTCCTGGATGCCATGTCAGCACATGTTGGTGATCATGTATATTTCCCCAATTCCCGTGAGGTACTGGCCAGCAATATGCATCTCTTCCAGCAAATAGCAGAATACCCTGAGGTAGTGGGTGCAATAGACTGCACGCATATATGCATCAAAGCACCAGCCGGTGAGTGGGGTAGGGCCTACATTAACCACAAGGGCTTCCCCTCCATCAACTGCCAGGTCGTGTGTGATGCCCAGGGCATAATAATAAATGTGTGTGCTGGCTGCCCTGGAAGCTACCATGAGTCCCATATCTGGCATCTGATGCAGCTGTACCAGACATTTGCCAATGGGGACATCCCACATGGTCACTTAGTGGGGGATGCTGGCTATGCACTGGAGCCATGGCTGATGACACCCATCAGAAATGCACACACACCTAAACAGGAACGCCATAATGAGGCACACACACACAAACACGAAATGTAAGTGAGCATGTGTTTGGGTTGCTCAAGTCACGGTTCCGGTGCCTGGACACATCTGGTGGAGCCTTGCAATACTCACCAACTACATGTACCCAAATTGTCATGGTATGTACTATGCTACATAATATGGTTCTGTGAAAATAGCTGCAGCAGGACCAGCATAGGCCTGGGCCAAACAGCCCCCCACCAGTGCCAAGGCCATCAGAGGCAGAGCGTGACTCAGAGGAGGAACAACCTGAGCCTGCCCCAGTAGGCAGAAAGAGGCATGCCCAGTATGCCTTGGCCTTGGCAAACAGGCAACGCATAGCACATACACCGGCTCAGTAGGAACCCTGGAAATGATACCTCTCTCTGACTAGCACATACAGTAAAAGGGATGCCTAACTTGACACTACCTGTTTCCAAACATGTATAGGGAGTGCAGTATGTGCATCTGACATAGGCAGCCCTGTAGCACCACCTGAGGCATGATTGCCATGTGTTAAGCAATGTAAGGTAGTGCTAAACAGCATTTACCACCATGTAGTATATGCAAACTTGATGACCTTGAGTATCATCCTACCCTCACCAAACATGAGGCCACAATATGAAGACAAGATGATCAATTACAGTTGGCTTAAGTACTGGTGTCAATGAAAGGGGATACAATGCCTGTTAGCCTGGGATGAAATGCTCGACAAGACATGATGCTTCACTAGGGATGGATTTCACCTATCACCTATGGCCTTTTAGATATTGCCAAAGGTTCTTGTCACCCCAATAGTGCCTTTTTTAGGTAAGGCTCAAAACCCAAACCCACCTCCATAGGTATCACAAGGGATAAGAAACCATAAGTAATGCTACTCAATGCCAGAAGTCTAAACTGCAAGATGCACGCACTCCAAACTCTCCTCAGCATGGAGAATATTGATATCTGTGCAGTAGCAGAAACCTGGCTCAAGGCTCCCAAGAGCACCCTAGCATTAACAGGTTACACCTCATACCATGCTTTACAGCTGCAAAACATGGAACAAACTACAAAAGGAGGGTGAGTATCAAAGTTTTTCAAAGATACCCACACCCCCAGGTTGGTGGCACAGCATGAAGCATCGGAGACTATCCATGTGCAACTAACAGTGGCTAAAACTGCCTTCCAGTTCATAGCCCGTTACAGACCACCCTCCTAAACCCAGGAACCACACTTGGCCGACTGGAGAACACATGAAAATATGAAGGTCTCCCCAAACACCATTATATTGGGCGACTTCAACTACCCAAACATAGACTGGGAGCATTACCCTAGCCCCAACACCCTAGCCCAAAGGTTCCCAGAATTTATAAACCAAAATGCTATGGAACAACTTGCTACCACTCCCACAACAGGGGAAAATATACTGGACCTGATCATCACCAACATGGGGACTCTATGCCCAAGAACAGAAGTGTATCCCTCACTGGTAAGATCAGACCAGAGAGTAATCTCACTGGATATTCACATCCCGATCCCAGCCCATGGCCAGAAAGACACAGTGAAAATTATTCACTAAAGCAAATGTCACACTCCTCAAAACTGAGGTGGAATCCTTCACAGCCCCTGTGCCTGTGGAAAATATGGCCCAGACCTCATAACCCTTTATAAACGCATTCTATGAACACCTTCAGGAATGCATGGATCATGCAATCCCAAATAAAACCAAGACCCAATCCTCCAAAGCCAGGCATCCTGTACGGTGGACCCCAGCCATAAACAAACCATACAACACAAGGAGGAAGCTACTATATGATAGATCAAAATCCTAAAAAGGGAAGGCATCTCTGATCAGTATTATTGAAAAACTATGGCCACAGATAAGACTGTCTAAGGCCATCTTTGAGATAAAAATTGTACAGGACACCAAGGATAATCACAAGGCATTCTTTACTTATGGTAGGAATCTGTGTAGGAATTCCCAGATATGCTCAGAAGTAGTCCAAAATGACAAACGATACACCAAACCCACAGACATTGCCAACATCTGAGCTGACAGGTTCAGTGCAAACTTCTCCCCCCCCACCAAAAGGGCAAATATCTATCCCAGCAGAGTGCTGGCCCCCTGACATCGGAGATGCTCAGGTAACAGCCAGCCTGTCCAAAGCAAAACACACAGCATCAATGGGATCAGACGGTGTCCTGGGCTGTGTCCAACATGAACCCCAAGAAGAATTGAACACAAACATAAAACCACTGTTCAGTCTCAGCCTTACCACAGGATATGTACCCAAAGAGCAGTGTACAGCAACAGCGGTCCCTCTCCACAAAGGTGGTGCCTCAATGGATACTGCAAACTATCGCCCCAGAAGCCTGACCAGCTTGGTCTGCAAAGCTATGGAAAGGATCATCATGGACCTCAGAAATAAACATATTGGGGACCTACAGACACTGGATCCTACCCAGTTTGGCTTTGCTAAGAGCAGATCCTGCCACTTAAACCTGGTTGAGTAATTTGAAACAGTCACCAAGGCCATTGACGAGGGGAAGGCGGTCCACACAGCCTACCTGGACCTCGCAAAAGCCTTCCATACAGTACCCCACGTGGTCATCATAGATAAGATCACCAGCTTCAATATAAACCCCTATGTCACTAGATGAGTTGCAAACTGGCTCAAGGACAGAACCCACATGGTCAGAAATTCTGGAGCCATGTCAGACCCCAAACCAGCTACAAGTGGTATCCCACAAGGCTCAGTCCTGGGACCTCCCTTGTTTGCTATATATTTCTCAGAGGTACAGGCCAGCACAGAAGGACTGTTGGTGAACAAGGTTGCAAATGACTGTAAACTGGGTGCCATAATCGACCCTCCAGCTGACACAAGCATCCTACAAAAGGGCCTCATAGAAACAGACAACTGGTGCCAGAGCCATGTCCTCAAGCTAAACGCAAAACAGTGTATAGTCCTCCCCTTTGTCAAAAACTAAGTGCCCACAAATTACCACATAGGTGGTAACCCATTAAGTATGGAAGAAGTGATAAGGGACCTGGGGACCCAAGCTGATAGCAATCTCTCATTTGATAACCACGTGGCCAAAGTGTTTAGAAAAACATTTCATATAGCCCACCTAATCATGAAGATATTCACATCTACATCAGGGGAGGTCATCGTGCCTCTTAACTCATCCCTCATCAGGCCCATAATGAAGTACAATGCCCCTTGTGGGATGTACCTTATCAGACACCTGCAGCAGCTGGAAAGACCACAAAAGTACCTCACCAGGAGGATCAAAGGGCTCAAACACATGCCATTCACTGCCCAGTTAAAGAAACTGCAGCTCCACTCAGTGGCATACCGCCTGCCCAGAGGCAATCTGTGTCTGATGTATAAAGCCATGTCCAACCTGGAATCAATGGACATGCTGCACCTCGGAAAATCAGAATCCCACCAAGCTACACGCTCAAGAGACCTGAACCTCAGGACTGAAATAAATAGGACATGCTGGAGTGACAGATTCATAACCCAGAGGCTCCCCCCACTCTTGAGTAAACCCCCACTCCAGGTTAGCCAGAGTCCCTCATTGACTCTCTTCAAGAGGAATCTTGATGAGTGGATGGGAGATTGTAGGTTTACCCTGGGTATCACTTCTATGTCACTGTTAGACAGAGGCACAGTATACTAACCTTGAAAAATGTCATGGCAAACTCAACTTAAAATGTGTGTTGAAAGTCAAACACACTCTGGCTAGGATTATAAATGCCCTAGGGCAGATAGCCTAGTATGAACCTATGAACAGAATCACACACACCAACTAGTACAACTGTGGTCAATGTGGAGTAATGTTTGGCAATGTCCACCCATGTTGGTGAATACACAGCAATGTCGGACAAGCCTGGTTTAAGTAGGCCATAGCTGAACAAAATGCAACATGCTCACAGTTGCCCAACTGGCCCTTAACCAGTCTGGTCTGCTCAGTATGAACATTTAAAGCAGTGATGGGACTCAAACCCATGATACTATGCACTATAGTGAAAGTATTGAACCACTACACCATGACAGTATTGAAGTGTTCAGCCAGTATGAGAGAATGTTGCCAAGTCTTTGCAAACTATCACATGGAAATCCTGCAGGCACAGCATAATCCCTGTTGCATTATGACACAAAGGAGTCTGGCAGTAAGAACACAACATGACTTCCAACACACACAGTATAAATGTCAATATTGGTCATGTTCACACACAACCAAAAATGTAGTGGACTCCAGATCACAACATATGGAAAGGTCACACTGGGCATGCTCACACACTTGGATAAATGAGACATATGTCAGGCAACAAACCATGGAAAGCCTGAACTGGGCATGCTCACATACTTAGGCCATGTCTGAGTATAGCAGTCAGTCACACATATCTGGCAGTTGTATGTGTTAAGCCAGGAACCTCCCACGATCCAGCAATCTGCCCTGTGCATGCAGTTAAATGACAACAGACACATATATTAATATACTGGAACCCTGTCATGATCAAACATGTTACGCAGATACACAAGTTGTTCATAGAAACTGGGAAAGCTATGGCAATAAGGACCTGCAAACAGTAGCAGCAACAAATATTGTGCATTCTGAACATAAACATAGGTGCAGAGGTCAATACTAGGCTGTCTGCCCTAGGGAATTCATAAGCCTATGCAGAGTGTATTTGGTGTCCACCTCCCCAGTAGAGTAGCCTACTGTGCCTCTGTAAAGTAGGTCACAGAAGGCACCCTTTAAGGCTAGTTTGCTGTGCCTCTGTCAAGCAGGGACACAGTGGAGATCCCAGGGGTGAATTTGCAATTTCCCATCCATGCGGCTGTATTTCGCTGGAAGAGGGTTGGCGAGGGGCTATGTCTAACTTTAACTGGGATTCAATTCCAGAGTGAGGGGAGCTTCTGGGTAATGAATCTGTCCCTGCAGCATGTCCTATTTATTTTTGTGCTGAGGTTTAAGTCCCTGGAGTGTGTAGCACTAACGGTCTATGATGTTATGAGGTGGAGTATGTCCATTACTTCTGGGTTTGAAATGGTTGCGTACGTCAGGCATAGATAACCTCTGAGTAGGCATTAAGCAACTGAGTAGAGCTGGAGATCCTTTAGTTGAGCTGCATAGGACATCTGTGTGTTGCCCATGATCCTCTTGGGGAGGTACTGTTGTGTTCACTGTAGTTGCTGCAGGTGTTGGGTAAGGTACACCCCAAAAGGGGCATTGTAGTCAAACATGAGCCTGATGAGTGACTAGTAGAGGGCCACAATGACCTCCCATGATCTACATGCAAACACCCATGTGATAAGGAGGGCTATATAAAGGTCTTTGCAATGACTCTGTCAATGTGATTAGCAAAGGAGAGGTTATTATCTATGTGGGTCTGTGGGATATTGCTCTGTTATGTAGTAGCTTCCTCCTTCTGTTGTACAGCTTATATATGGCTGGGGTCAACCAGACAGGTCTCCTGTTTTGGAGGAGTCATGGTTTTATTTGGGATAGCATGATCAATGCACACATGGCAGGTGCTCATACAATGCGTTTGTAAAGGATTCTGCAGATTGGGCTGTATTATCCTCCAGCACGGGGCCTTTGAAGTATTCCACCCCAGTCTTCACAAGTGCAAAGTCTGCTTTTGAGAAATTCTTTACAGTGATTTCCTTGGCTGGGGGTGGGGACGGGATATGGAGGTCCAGGGAAAGTTGTTTATGGTCTGATCTTAACAATGACGGTTCTACCTCTGGTGTGGTACATAGAGTCCCCATGTTGGTGATGATCAGGTCCAATATGTATTCCCCCTTGTGGGTGTGGTGACTGGTTGTGCCATAGCACATGGATTCACAAATTGTAGTGGCTGTAGGGTGATATTGTTGAGAGCCTGAGTAGTATTCCCAGTCAATATTTGTGTACCTGAAGTCAACCACTATAATGGTGTGTGTGAAGACCTGCATATCCTACACTGTTCCCAGGAAAGCCAAGTGTGGTTACTGGGTATGGGGGGGGGGGTCTGAACTACACACCAAACCAAAAGGCAGTTTTGCACAATGGTAGTTGTATATGTATGGCCTGTCATGCTTAGTGCAGTGGTACCAACCCAGAGGTGTGTGTATCTGTGATGTATATGGATACACCCCCTACTTGTGTTGTGTGTTACAAGTCCTGTGGTCATGAAGCATGCTATAGAACATAACCTGGCAGTGCCAGTGTGCATATGTGACCCTGAACTAGGCGTCTGTTAATGCACAGATATTGTTATCCCCCATACTGTGGGATAGTTAAAGATGTACATTCCTCTTTGGAAAGACTGATGATGTCAGCACCCTACAAATACAGCAGGAGAAGAGAAATCATCCAGTAATGCAAATAGCGCGCTGCGCTAATGCATCTCTCTCAAGTGTCATAACATAGTTAGGTAGGGGTTTGAATCCTGCAAATGGTTTGTGTGCTGGGGGGGGTGTGTATGTATGCAATTCTCTGTGAAAGGAATGGCCTTTTTGAAGACTGGGATAACACACTAAAAGATGTACATTCCTCTTTGGAAAGACTGATGATGTCAGCACCCTATAAATACAGCAGGAGAAGGGAAATCATCTAGTAATGTGAATAGCGCGCTGCGCTAATGCGTCTCTCTCAAGTATCATAACATAGTTAGGTAGGGGTTTGAATCCTACAAATGCCATGTGTGCATTTGTCAATGTGTTGTGTGTTTTGCTTTTATTATTGTATGACATATTATTATAACAGTAATTTCAATGCACACATCAGGTATGTGTGTGCCACATACAGATATGTACCTGTGACCTTTAATAGTTCCTATGTGTGAAGCCTGCCCCATATGAATACAGTTGTTACCTTTGCCAGCATGTGCCGCAGCTTACCTGACCTTAGGCCATACATGTATGTTGGTGACAATGCAGGCTACTGCAGTGATCTGTGTCCTAGGCCAACTATGTGACACACACCCATGAAAGCTTTGATAGATTAATGTGGGTGAGGGTTCATGTCAGGAGTATATGTCAGACATGTTAAAACACAGCAAAGTCTGTGAGTGATGGACACCCAGTGTAGGTGTATGGCAACTGTCGCCGATATGCATACAGACACCCTCTTGCTTAGGTGATACACCGAGCGGCTGCAGAATACCTTTGGAAATGTGAATATCACAGGAAAGACAAGATAACACTTGTCCACATGTACACACCATTACCCGTTCTACATGATGGGTGCTACCATCTACATGGTACTGTTGGAATACTATGTTAACTACATGCCGATGCCAATGCCACAGTTGCGTTACAGCAATACAGCATGGCTTGGACAACAGGTATCTGTCCGTATGATACCCTTCTGGTGGTTAGGTGTGTCATATGTAGAATGCATTGTAGGCCACTGTATGTATTTGCAGTCGTGGATGGACATATCCGTAGTGTGTTGGCATGTATGTGAGACTGCTATATGCCAAAGAGTATTGTTCCCAGGGATGTGTGGGGCTCAGTAAGAATGGCTACTGGTACAATGTAGTACTGCAGGGATATCACTGACACCAGGTTCCTACATCTGTGTATCAGTTGAGGAGACACCATGTAATGACCACTGAATGTCAGGCTATGTAAGCTGTGTATACTACCAGAATGCAGACCATTGACATTTGGAAACCGTATCACCCACAGCATACTGTCAAACCATGTCATGTTCCATGCTAAACATGTTCACAAATGTACACCTGCAACTCACTGCTGCAAACATCACACATGTACTGTCCACACCCCAACACATGCAGGCACAGGTACACACAACAGCCATGTGGCACATGTGCAGACAGTACACTTTGGGAATGAACACTGGTGTATACAAAACTGCAATGACAAACATAGGTAATGCACTGTACTGTTAACAACATGATAATATTAGTACAGTGCTATGTAGTCACCCTGTGCATCAGCACCATGCAACCCTGTTCCTGCATCAATGTTACAGATGGCAGGAGGTGGCACAGTTTCAGCATATGCACAGGGTGTGTACTTGGTTTGCCAGAGTCTGCCACTGACACATCCAGTTGACATGTATGTGTGTGTGTGTGTTAGTGAGGGACAGCAGTACAACATGGGGCAATGTTGCTGCAATGTGTATGTGTGTATGTGTTAGCCCTAGGTGTTAGCATTATTTGTGTGTGTGTGTATGCATGCACACAGTTCCACCACGTGGCTGCCATATACGGGTGTTTGTGGACAGCCACAGACTGTACCTGCCAGGTCATACAGATCACTGTCGCTGGCCACGGACACAGTACCTGTGCCTGGCAGGGGTGCTACGGACAGTATCAGGTACTAAGCCAGACTGGCTACTGTCATCAGAAGCAGTGGGTTGTTGACTGGACACATGTCCCTGCTGGGACTGTCCAGAGCCACATGCACGTGGTCTTCTCGGACGATCTAATGATAACACAGACCCAGCATTGCTGGGGCTGGTACTAGCACTATGGGAGCGGCTGTGGGTTTGTTGTCGTCCACGACGACTGCCAGCTGATAATGTTGCTGGCATACGTCCATGTCAACGCCTCAACCGTCCTGCACTGTCCTGGCTCCTGGACATGTAGTTGTGGAAGAGATCTAATGTGTCCCCCAACGTCTATCAATGACCTCGCTGATGTTACGGATGGCAGACGCAACGTCATGCATAGTGTCATTCATAGTGGTGCGATGTGCTCTAAGCTCCCTCAGACCCTGTCTGGTGTACCATTCCATACGTGCCTGTGCCTGCATTACAGCCCGGAACATAGCTGAGGTTGAAAGACCTCTGTGGGCACGTCTGACAGGGGCAGTACGACCACGGATGCTCCCACGAGAACCCCTGGACATCTGCCTGTGTGGTACCATGTCAGGAATCTGGCCATGGCTGCTGTGAGGGGATGCATGTGCCAATGATACCACACTACCCTGGTCAATGCTCACTGTATGCTGTCCCTCAGCTAAGGACATTGGTGACAATGGATGTATCGGCAGGATGACTGTGCGCATTGATGGGGTTGACTGCTGTGTAGTGTCAATTGGCTGACCAATGACCGACCCTGTCACACCTCCCTGTGCCATTACACATGTATCATCATAATCACTATCCCCAGCAGTGGCTTCAGGTTCCCTGTTGCACTCCACCAGAGCAACATCAGAACCTGTGTGAGGAAGATAGGAAACACAGTTTACAAATGTGTACACAATATTAGCACACAGGCACACATGCACACATGCACATGCGCACATGCACATAGGCGCACATGCACACAGGCGCACAGGCGCACATGCACACAGGCACACATGCACACATGCGCACATGCACACATGCGCACATGCACACAAGCGCACAGGCACACATGCACACAGGCACACATGCACACAGGCACACAGGCACACAGGCACACAAGCACACAGGCACACTCCTCAGTACAGCAGATACAAACACAGACACGCCTGCAATCCAACACATACACAATACTGTTTTAGGGTGGGTGACAGTATCACAAGGAAAAACATCACTGCACATGTGTCAGTATGCAGATTATGTGTTGCACAGGAACATGCAGTGCAAGTGTAGACAGCCCTTGTTAATAACAGTATACATGTACTTGATGCTTGTGTGTAGTTGTTCAGTGATTGTCTCCACCCTGGGACACAATGTGTACAAGGACATAACAATGTTGTGCAAGTGTTACAAGTTGTGGGTGCATATATTTGCACACACACACACACACACACACACACACACACACACACACACACACACACACACACACACACACACACACACAACGGTGCTACGCAATGATTGCTATGTGTACTTTTGTGGTCGTATGAACTGGATGTGGTGTAGTAACGTGAGCCATGATCAACATGCTTCTTGTGGTCAGTCAACAATAATAATGTGTGCCAGACAGGCAGCTAGCATGCTGTACCTGACATGCAGTAACATGACTACATCTACAATTACACAGCCACTTGTTACATGGGTTTGTAAGGTGGCCAATAGTGAGCATTGCCTAACATGAATGTATTATTTGTTCAAGACTGTTGCACAAAGACATGATAGGCCTCTACCCCTCAGGTATATTATGTGTGCTGCATAGATGATAAGTGGGATACTGAAGGGTGGCCATACAGCAGGTGTCATAATTGGACATGTGTAGCAGGCTAAGGTGTAGTGTGTATGCCAAACATGTGTGTGTTGTGTACATGTGTATCACGTATGCCTATACAATGTCCAGTACAGTGTTGCCACACATGTGTGTCATGCTCTGTGTATTGCATGTGAGTGAGGCAGCTATTGAGAATAATGGGATATGCATAGTCTCACAGCAAACATGCACAGCATGCATTATGCGTAGGTGTGTTACATGTGCACAGATTACACCTCCATATGACATGCACATGTCATTAGCAATAGTATTGTTATGACACACTCATCAGCATGGATTGGCTGCCTTGCTGTCACTCCAGAGGGACCTGCAAAAAATATGAGAGTGATTGCCAGTGGCCACAACTGTGCCATTGATACTGTGAGTATGATAAAGTACAGTAGTACAACAGCTGGCTTTCACAGGTGTACAGATTATGCTCAGAATATCAATCTTGCAGAAGAATAGACAGGTTAACAGCTACAGAAACAGTACACATCTCACACATGCATAAACTACCAGTACAGTGAACAGTCAACTACAGATATGGCATGTTACCTGCACGCTCCATTTTAACATGCTGGGTGGCTCCGGCCTCCATGATGACACATGTTTGTGGATGTTGCTGTTGTTGGCCTGGAGCCACAACACTTAGGAGGTGCTCCTCCACACTGGTGAGGGGGGGTGGATAGGTACCCCACCGCCTGTGGCAAGCTGTTGTCTGTGGATATCAGACGCATGCTGCTGGACATGTCTAATTAAATCACTGCAGTGATGGCGTACCTGCTCATATGTCCAGTTATGCATGCCTATGTCATTTACCTGATGGACAAGATTTTGCCACAGTGCAGCCCTCTCATACTGGTTCTGGCTGGTCCTGGAAAACAGAACACAGTAATTCTGCACCAGGCTCTGGTGGATCTCCTGATCCTTTGCTGCTGTATAAGGTGGGTTTCGCTGATGCACCATCACCCTGGAAGGAAAAGAAAAATATGTGAGCAAGTCATATGGCACACAATATTCTAATGTACGGATATCACTTAACTGCCATATATAGCATCTGTCTGTCTATCAGGGGATACACATGTTCGATACCACATATCAGTGCTCAGCCCACAACTGTCTGACAGTGCCTGCCACACTCCATACAACAAACTAGTACACACAAGCACTCGGCACACTGTGTGGGATACAATGCACAACATCACACTGGAGGTATGTATCAAGCTAATGGATGAAGAATATTGTCATCCCGTGCAACGAATGCAATGCACATTTACAGTTTCAATGGTAATCCACCGTAGTCTTTGATGCCATACCCCTACCTGACATATGTGCACAGGTGTTACTATAGCCAGCATACTGCTGTCACAGAGTATACATGCTGCCAGGTACACACACATACCCTGTAACACACATGTGATTGCGGCCATGGTACAGGCATCATTACACACACATTACACATACATACAACACACAAATGTATGACAACACAGATGAGCATTAACTGTGTACCTTATAGTACTGTGTGCCCCTACTTACAGATACCTATACATGAGGTATGTAATCTGTGCAGACTACAGGAAAAACACCAGACAGTGTTACCAGGGAATGTGAACATACACCATACTGTAGTGTTTAGGCCTACAACATCAGGTAGTACAACAGTTCATATGTGAGCTAGAATCAACAGCAGTACCACTTACTGAGCATACATGTATTGCTTCTGCCTACAATGTGACACCGCAGTCGTACACAGGGAAGTACGGCACAGCATATGTCAATCTACTATGTTTGCATCCTGATAACTCACACATCTTTCTCTGGCCTCACACCAAGGACACCAACTACCATGACAGACACAAAGTCACACTAAGCTATCACACCTTTACAGACCTTGCACACAATCAGTGTCACACTCATTCAACGTCACATAGCTGGTATTGCACTGAGAACATGTGTGTGTGCATTGTGTCATAGGTAGGTACTATGCTATTGGCCCTGGGCCTAGGGCATCCTAGCCATATGCTACCCTGCCCTTTGGGGCACATGTAATGTGATTTTACTTGCTCCTGTGAAATGGCTACACAGAGGTAACTCACAGGGCATATTACCTATCTCCATAACATTCATCAGGGGTATGTATGACATCTACTAATAAGGAGCCTTGTTTGTTAATGCTGGGTGGTTTACTCCAGGGTATGGCATATTTGTGTATAGAAACCTGTACCTCCAGCATGTGCTGTTTAGTGCGGTGACAAGGATTAGGGCCCTAGGTCATGTAGGCTGGACGGATTGTGAGGTGTTGCCATGGTGGTTGGCCAACTGGTATGGGTGTGACATAACTGTGTATGTCCAGCAGTGGTAACCTCTGTGTAGGAAGTATGCAAGGCACTCTAGCTGTGGTTTTTGAGTCAGTCTGCATAGGGAATGTGTTTGAGGGCATTATCAGTCTTTGTTAGGTATGTCTGTGGCCTTTCCACTTGCTGTAGTTCTCACAGGAGGTACATACTGCATAGGACATTGTGAGGTGTAGAGGGGTACACTGACTTACATTTCCCTAGCTGACACACCTTTTGTGATGACACGTACCATGTACAGGGATTACAAGACTAGTGTGCCACTGTAGATATCAAAGGGGAGGCTATTGTACACCTGCGTCCCATGTTCCCTTCTGACACCTCCAGTGGTAGGCGGGCAACCACCTATGTGGTAGTTAGTGGGTAACATGTTTTGGAATGGGGTATGGTACTGCAGTATCAACAATGGTGTTCAGTCCATGCCTTGGTCACCAGGCATCTGTTGCAGTACATCTGCCCCTTGTCCCCCTCTCTCACTCTCTCTTTATATATATCTATATATACACACACACTTCTAAACATCCATTGCTGTACATATACATGCACATGTAGGCACATAGACTGCCCACCTTTCATGGTGGGAATATCACTTCTGAAACAGTTGTGAGACATACCATTCTGTAATGATATTGCACAGTGTTGTGCATAATGCATTATGCTGTCCTCAGGCCATATAGCTGTAGCAGGCCTCACTGGCTCAGTCCCATGGAAGTTTACCACCACATGACATATACCTGCACTGCATGCTGTTTTCAATGCCACACACTACAACCTACATTGATATGTGCACATAGCAACCTTCAACTACATATGTATGTCCAGCCTTCACTAACAGTTGCAGTATGCCCCTTGCCCTATGCACATCTGCATATACATATAGATACAGACTGCTAACACATATGAAGGGTTCACAGTATGTAGATTATTAGATTATGTAGTTTACATTACCTTTGTCTCTGACAGTTTTTTTTCTGCTGGCTTGCTTGCTGGCTGGCTTGCTGGCTGGCTTGCTTTTTATTTTTTTTTTGTCTCTGTCTCTGTCTCTGTCTCTCTCTCTCTCTCTCTCTCTCTCTCTCTCTCTCCCTCCAGCTGCTGCAATGATATTATTGCATGTGTGGACTGGCAGTACAGGCTGCTTTTGATGGCCTCTGCACCAATTGGTGGCCAGCATTTAGTAATTGCATGCAGCCTGCTGTGTGGTAATTGCAGTTCTCACTGTGATTTCAGGACACTGCTTTAAAATAATAGGTTAGGTAGGCATAGGCCTTTCAGTTTTGCAAGATGGGGACCATGCTGGTTTGCTGTGGACACTGTTGTGTGATTCAGAAGGTTGGTATATCTCTCATATCTAACGCTGTGTTGTAGCCACTGAAATGCATGTTGTACTGAAACCTGACTGTTGCTTCTTCCATTTCACTCTTCTCAGTGTGCATGTTATCTCACACCTGCTAATGCTAACACTGTTTACATGGGAGTATGTACTTACCTATGGGATTTGAGGATTAACTGGCATACAACAGTAGTTCTTGCAATGTGTTGCTATGGCTTTTGTATTATTCCTTTACATTCACTCCTTGAATGCCTGATATTTAATGTCTTTACTGGAATGTGTTGCTATGGCTTTCCTATTTTCCATTTACATTCACTCCTTGTAATGCATGATATATTTATTTCAGCACTAAGTACTTATATGTTTGCTGTGGCTTGGTGGCACTTCATGCAGTCTGGTGAGCCCAAGGTCTGGGGTTTGACACTTACAGGGGTATTTTATTTTGCTGCTGAGCAGTACTAGGGCCTTGTCATACAGAGTGAATAAGGCACTTTTAAACAGTTGTAAGCAAGAAGCAGGAAGTCAGTGGGGACACCAGCTAGGGATGTGCAGGCTGGGTGTAGGGAAGGTCCATAGCTGCACATTTCTTTAACTGCAATAGCTGTACATATGTTTGACATTTGCTGTGACATTTGAAACCTTCCACCCCTGAGAGAGGGGTGAGGACAACTAAGTATATTGTACTAACAATTATGAATATCAGGCACATACAGTGCTTGTGAACTGCTATACTGTCATTAGTATGTTAGATTGCTACATCCTTTGATATTTCTGTGTTGTACTCCTACATAAGAGCATGCTTGTGGAAGTAATTCTACAGCTATTCGCAGAGTATGTAACAGCAGACAGGCTGATATGCCTGTATGTTTCTGACACTTGCAGGCCTCAGATACTCTCAGGTATATATTTGACCAGCCTAAGGGAAAGGTACATATCAGTGGGATACACCAGTGATATATTTCAGATATTCTGCAGTTATGACTGTGGGGTATTTTGAGCATATGTATTACTACACCATTTCTGAAATGCAAGTAGTGTCTACTTTAACTTATTGACAGTTACCATTAAGTGGGATTCCCCACCTTTCTGCCTACTGTTAGTACATTTCACAGGGAGTCAGTGGGGCACAGGTAACAGTTGTTTGCACATCAGGGACATCTCTGTAAATCAGTCACAGTTGGGAGGTCTGGCCTCTTACCTATTCAAATATGGGGGTGTTTATCCTGCTCTGATACTGTGTGGGGTTTATAAGGTGCTACTGTAACATTATTACCTACTAGCATAGCTGTTTCTCTTCTCACACTAATGTAATGCAATTCCACAAGAATTGCCAGTAAAGATACACAGAACAAGCTTTGTGTAATGGCCTTCCTATTTTCCCTTTACATTCAATCCTTATATTTCATGATATATTTCTTTTAGCACCAAGTTCTTGTATATGTGGAGTGGCTCAGTGGTAATTCATGCAGACTAGTGTTTCCAAGGTCCGGGGTTCGAGACTGACAGGGGTATTTTATTTTGCTGATGAGCAGACTACAGGCCTTGTCATACAAAGTGACTAAGGCACTTTTAAGCAGTTGTAAGCGGGTTTGGGCGAGTTTGCGCGATGCTTAGCTACGCTTAGCTACACTTACCTAAGCGCACACACGTGCACACCCGCTGACTACTGCTTAAAAGTGCTTACTCCCGCTAACACCCGTGCTATTTTCTTTTAAAGAAAAGAAAATGGGGAAATAGGAAAGTGGTGAAAAAGGGGGCACAAAGAGGGTAGGACAGTAGGAAAACAAGCTTGGGATGTGCAGGAAGGATGTAGGGAAGGTCCATAGCTGCCCATTTCTTTATCAGCAACAGCTGTGCATATGTTTGAAATTTGGTGTGAAATTTGAAACATTCCACCCCTGAGAGAGGGGTGAGGACAACAAAATATGTTGTACTGCGAATTAGAAATATCAGTTTACATGTCCAGCGGACATGTGTGCGAATTGGGCAGCTATGTATGGGGTGTAATTTTTTTGTGGGAACAGAGTGCCCTTTTTTATTTTTTTTTCAGGTGAGAGTGGAATGTGAGGTACAGGAAGTAGGCATATTTGAGGAGGTAGGTTGGGGAGGTTAACAGACAAGACAAACAAGATGCATACAGGGGCAGAGTATGACACATGTGGGGGGTAAACACAATTGACGGGGACGGATGTTTGGATATTGCGATTCCATGAGCCCACAAATGGCAACAGTGGAACCGAGATCCCCACCCATGGGCAGTTACCACTGCGCCTTCACAGCCCAGGCCGGGGCTGTGCTGGGGGCTGGATAGGATGGGCAGGCACACACATGAGTTGCGCCACTCTCGCCTTGAGCTGGCATAGGGGATCAGTCACAGAATGCCTGATCTCACTGCGCACCACAGACCGAACCCTATGGAGGGTGAGTGGAGGCTCTCCTCCAGCCACGCTTGCAGAGGGGGTCGAGCCCCATCCCATGCAGTGCTTCCACCCAAAGGTGGCACAGGGCCACCAGAGGAGGAGGTCCCGGCCTGGGCACTGGTGCCAGGTGCACTCGCCAGCTGAGGTGGGAGAGGTAGGTCCGCTGGAACCCGCCTTCCCTGTTGTCCTATGTTTAGCAGTATTTTATGGCATTTTGGGTTAATAACAAACAACACCATTCAAAATTAGTTGTAACAGCATGCATCAGTATTCCCATTAACCAAATACCCATGAATTCCGACCATTGAGCAGCAAGCCTAACACATGCATATTTAGGACATCAGTGCACATTCCAACAGCATGCAGGGTTGATTGGTGGCAACAGGCCATCAGGTTTGGATATGTGAACAGGGCACATGCATCAACGTACATGCAGATATGTATGAACCAACAGGACAAATGTCCATGGGAATTAATTCTGAATATACATACCCAGTTTGGTGTGGAATGGCATAATTTGTGAAAATAGGGTAGGGTGGAGAAATATTACATTAACAACTTACACTACCTATACATATACTGTACATTCCTAGTAGATGCAGATATATATCCCCTGCATGTATTAGTACAGTTTCCTATATGTAACCTTAGGAATGTTGGTGATGGGGATGTTACTGCTATGTTAATATGCATTCCATTTTTATTCATATATGTTCATATCTGGCTGTGTTCAGGTACAGCATCCTGCTACATTTGATTTATATGGGTCTAGACAACTGTGGATGTTCAGCATTTCATACAACCATACTATCTCCATAATGCAAGGGTACAGCAACATATCCAAATTGTGGGATGGACACAGTCCAGGGTCTGTACTTTATTTAAGACATTACACTCTTTGGTTGTCACTGTCTCATTCATTTCATTATGTAGTGACTGCAGTATACCTTTATTCCAGACTTATTACAGCTTTCTTGGAAGCTTCAAACTGTCTTTCTCACACTCTCTCACTTATTTTATATTTACATTTCAGAATGGTACTTAATTCTAGGCTTTATTAACATTTATTACTGGGTTACAACAATCCTTTCCAGCTGACTCACTTATTTCATATGGCAGAATTTACAAGGATGCATTCGACACTTGTCTATCCTT
The DNA here is from genome assembly GCF_019279795.1 of Protopterus annectens. NCBI lineage: Eukaryota > Metazoa > Chordata > Ceratodontiformes > Protopteridae > Protopterus > Protopterus annectens. Next base: position 346,091,943 of record NC_056747.1, on the reverse strand, counting down.
TGTTGATTGATTACCACTCATTTTCAGGCTGAAGCAGTTATCTGATATTACAATACATGTGGAAACTCTATTTGAGACTTGTTTAATCTTTATTACTGGATTGCAATACACTCTTTTCCAGGATGCATCACTTATCTAATCTTACAATACTAGCAGAATCTTTATTCTAGGCTTATTTCACCTTTATTACTGGGTTACAACACTGAACTCTTTTCCAATCTGTCTCACTTATATTCTATAGCAATACCAGCTAAATAATTACTAACCTGCCTGGTGGCGCAACCTCAGCAGCCTATCAGCATAGGCTCGCCGATTCGCGGAACGAACACCCGCAGTTGTAATATAAATTAAGGAATATTGGAACATACCTCTCCATACTATAGGCTAGGATAGCATTTCTTACATACGTAATTACATGGATACTTACTCAGTAGTGGGGCATTGGGCATTTGGCGGGCCTCCTGGATCCAACGGTTCAGTTGGTCCTCCTTACGTCGCTTCAGGTCCGCATGGTGGTGACAGACCTGTTCACCAGTCCTCGGAATGCCTGTGGCACTGGTGAGAGCATGTGCCAACCGGTTCCATGTCTCTGCCTTGTACGCTCCCCATTGAACCTGGCCCTGCATGAGTTGTGCTTCATGATCATGGACTAGGAGCCAAACCATATATTTTGGCTCCTCAACACCCCACCTTTGTGCTCTAAAGCGATTTCCCTCTCCTGCACCTGCCATCCTGACTGTGGGTACCACAATCAGTTATGGTGTGTATTCCCACCTATGGGGCTTATATATGCCGGTTTTCCCGCACTTATCTGTGATTGGCCATTTTGGATATTTATCAGCTTAAAGCAAACCTGCTTTGTCATGGTTCTATTTTCATTCATTCCTATATATATGCTAATACTGTATTTCTCAGTACAACTGTCATGGCCTAGTGGTTCAGTACTTTGATTATGGTGCACAGTATCCCGGGTTTGACCCTTGGCATTGCTTTTTTTTATTTTACTACTGTCTAGACAGGCTACGAGGTGTGTCTGTGTAAAGGTGGCTTTGATACAGCTTGCCCAATGTTGCCCGCCGGTAAGCAGGTTGGCACGCTGCCCAGCTCTGCACAAACGGCTTACGCTGGGTAACACGTTATTTAGCTATAAGCACTCATATTACACTGGGTGAAGCACTGCTGAGCTACGGGCACTCATATTAAGCTTGTTAAAGTGCTGCTCACCTCCGGGCACTCATATTAAGCTTGTTAAAGCGCTGCTCACCTCCGGGCACTCATATGCAGCTTGTTAAAGCGCTGCTCACCTACGGGCACTCATATTCAGCTTGCTAAAGCATTGCTCAGCTATGGGCAATTATAATCCTTTTTTTATAAATTATTCTGTCAGATTTCTTCACAAATACATGGCCCATTTCATTACATTTTACTTAAATTATAGTTTTATATATATATATATATATATATATATATATATATGTCAGGGGATTGTTTCATACTTATTTAAATAAAAATGGTGAATGATGTTGTGGGGGCTCGAATCATGACTACCTCCTCTTTGGCCAATGTCTCTACCGCTACGCTATTGCTACTTGGCTTAATTTGCATATGTACATCTTATATGCTTTTCAATGTCTGCTAACTGTGGCTGAGCGAACGGCATACCCGCGCAAATGAGCGCAAATGCGGGCAAACATTTTTGAAATTATAAAAAAAAAAAATGAAACTGCTATTTTTACGTTTTACACATTTTCAGTAGAGTTTAGTCTGTGGGGATGTGTGGTGTTGTGTTCCTTGACATTTCTAAGGACTCGCTCATGGGTGTTTACTTTCAGGCCTCTGACTCTTCTGAGGGCGTGTCCCTTTGCAGTACTCGGCATTCGGACACGCCCCCTACTTTCCTACACGGACCGTGTTAGCCTAGGGTATGATTCAGCATGCCCTCATGAATATGCATGGCATGCTGACATCATACCGTTCAACTGCAGCCTCCGAGTAAGACATATTAAGTCTTAAAAACAAGCCAAAAGACCACAAATACAAAAACCAGCAAGCAGATCCAACAGGAAATCCAAAAGCAATCATCCGACTCCAGGGCAATGTAAAGCACAAAAATGTTTAATAAATCCACATCAGGTTACAAACAGCAAGGATTGAGCGCTTTCGTCTCCACCCTGGAGACCTCTTCAGAATCAATTAAAACAAGAAAAAGGCGCTACTTTTATATACACACTAATAAATACAATTAGTCACAATTAAGTTAATCACAATTACGTTAATCACAATTAATCAAAATTTATAAACTGTTGTATCTCTAAAGCCCTTAAAGGTGTAACGTGGTAGGTTAAAAATAGGTTAAAAAACACTCGTATCTGCTGTTTTCTTATGTGTTAATACAGGTATATGATGAAAAAAATATAAGTATATTAAGTCTTACACGGAGGTTTCGTGAATCCGGCCCATAATCTATGTTTATATTCATGTGGTTTGAAAACAACAGCCTCTACATGTGTTACCGACAGACTTGCAGTTCAAGGCATTCTTGAATACCTATAAATTCTGTTTCTATTACATATCTGATAAGGCAGGTCTTTTATTAAAACTATATATGCAGTACACATAATTGTTTTAGAAGTGCACTTCAAAGTTACTATTCTAATTGTAAACTCATATGTTACCTGCTAGATAACTGGTTAATGGGCACAGCCAACTCTATTATTTGTGAGGCATGCTCTCTTCCAAAAGAGCATTCATTTGTGGTATCCCCCAGTGATCAGTTCCAAGGACCGCTTGTCTTTGCTATTTACTTTTCCAATGTCAAGGCTGAGATCAAGGGCTTGTAGTGTCACTATCTCACCATCTCATTTCCAGATTTTACAGGACTAGCATGTGATAAGTTTTGCCTGGAGCACATGCTAAAACTACATGCCAAGAAGTGCACCACTAGCACTATGTCTGTAGCCAAAACTGACAGAGCCATTAGGGACCTGAGCACTTTCATTGACAATTAATTATCTTTTTATCATTATGTATCCACTAATGTTAGGAAATCATTTTACCTATTCACTAGGGGTGATTAATAGAGTATAATGCCTTCTTTGGTATGTACTTGTCTAAGCACATGATTCAGCCTGCAAGACTGCATTGTGTTCTCATTACAATAGTCAAGTGTATATGTTTCTTGAGCTACCCAGACAGCCTTAAAGCACTTTATCTCTTTTCTGTTTTCCTATAGACTCTGGAGATGTAATCTCTGTCTAACCTGCATAGCTCAAAGGATCCAGTGCACTGTCACTTGCTGCACATCCACAGAACTAGTAGCATCCTAAACACCTGTTCAGGAAAACTCATCTTCTACCATAACATAAATAGGACCAGCTGGCAAGATAGCTATAGATCCCAGAGAATCCCCAGTTAACAGACTTCCTTTGGATATAAAGAAAAGTAGCTCCCTGACTCTCTTCAAGCATAACCTGGATGCATGGATGGTCAATCATAAATACAGCACAGGTCTGGCCCCTGAAGCCATCACTGAAAGGAGTATAAAACTAAGTATAAATTAGTCATGCCAAGTGAATACATATTTTATGAAGAGGGGGGAGCATAGGGTGATGTACACGAGTGAAGGAAGATGCACACAGGTGGATTATATCCAGTGCAGGAGGGGCAGTTTGAAAGAGATTGGAGACTGTAAAGTGGTGGCAGGAAAACTTAGTTAGGCAGCATAGGATTGTGGTCTGTAGGATGACATTGGCAATCAAGAGGAAGAGGAGGAGAGTGAGGGCAGTGCCAAGGATCAACTGGCAGAAGTTGAAAAAGGATAAGTGTAAGGAAGAGTTAGGACAGACACTGAGTGGCAGTGAAGTGTTACCAGATAGCTGGGCAGCCACAGCAGAGGTAGTAAGGGAGACAGCTAGAAAGCTGCTTGGTGTGACATATGGACAGAAGAAGGAGGACAAGGAGACCTGTTGGTGAAACGTGGTAGTACAGGAGAGTATACAGAGGAAGAGGTTGGTGAAGAAGTGGGGTTGTCAGAGAGATGAAGAAAGTAGACAGGAGTACAAGGAGATGAGGCATATGATGAAGAGAGTGGTGGCAAAGACTAAGGATAAGGTATATTTTATTTATTTATTTATTTATTTTATTTATTTTACATTTGTTGACCGGGATAGTCCAACTGGATACATGTCCATTTTCAGTGGAGGCCCGGGGAGAAAAGCTCCAAAGAAACACAATTCTATCACATATATCTAAATAAGGACAATTTTGCAGGTTCAGCTGGTAATACAAAACATAGTCATACAAATGCTTTAGTTTACACAAGGTTTAAGGAATAGAAAATACAACTGTGTTAAGCTCTGTAAGGTATATGGCAAGTTATATGAAAGACTGGACACTAAAGAGGGAGAAAAAAAACTGTACCGATTGGGTAGACAGAGGGTCCAAGCTGGGAAAGATGTGCAGCAGGTCAGGGTGATAAAGGGTAATGAGAGAAACATACTTACAAGTGAGGAGAGTGTGTTGAGCAGATGGAAAGAGTACTTTGAGGGGCTGATGAATGAAGGGAATGAGAGAGAGAAGGTTAGATGATGTGGGGATAATGAATCTGAAAGTGCAAAAGATTAGCAAGGAGGAAGAGGATGAAGAATGGAAAGGCTGCTGGTCCAGATGACATACCTGTGGAAGTATGGAGGTGCTTAGGAGAGATGTCTGTAAAGTTTTTAAGCGGATTGTTTAATGAAATCTTGGAAAGTGAGCGGATGTCTGAGAAGTGGAGAAGAAATGTATTGGTACAGATTTTTAAGAATAAGAGTGGTGTGCAGAGCTGTAGTAACTACAGAGGGATTAAATTGATCAGCCACAGCATGAAGTTATGGGAAAGAGTAGTGGGAGCTAGTTTAAGAAGGGAGGTGATGACTAGTGAGCAGCAGTATGGTTTAATGCCAGTAAATAGCACTACAGATGGGATGTTTGCTCTGAGGATGTTGATGGAGAAGTATAGAGAAGGTTAGAAGAAGTTGCATTGTATCTTTGTGGACTTAGAGAACGCATATGACAGGGTGCCTAGAGAGGAGTTGTGGTATTGCATGAGGAAGTCGGGAGTGGCAGAGAAGTATGTAAATGTGGTATAGGATATGTATGAGGGCAGTGTAACAGTGGTGAGTTCTGTGGTAGGAGTGACAGATGCATTTAAGGTGTAGGTGGGATCACATCAAGGATCTGCTCTGAGCCCTTTCTTATTTGCAATGGTGATGCACAGATTGACAGACGAGATCAGACAGGAGTCCCCATGGACTATGATGTTTGCAAATGATATTGTGATCTGTAGTGAGAGTAAGGAACAGGTTGAGGAGACCCTGGAGAGGTGGAGATATGGTCTGGAGGAAAGGAATGAAGGTCAGCAGGACTAAGAGAGAATATATGTGCGTGAATGAGAAGGAGGACAGAAGAATGGTGAGGGTGCAGGGAGTAGAATTAGCAAAGGTGGATGAGTTTAAATATTTGGGATCAACTGTTCAGAGTAATGGTGAATGTAGAGAAGAGGTGAAGAAGAAAGTGAAGGCAGGGCGGAGTGGGTGGAGAAGAGTGTCACAAGTGATTTCTGGCAGACAGGTACCAGTAAGACTGAAAGGGAAGGTCTACAAGATGGTAGTGAGACCAGCTATGTTACATGGGTTAGAGATGGTGACACTGATGAAAAGACAGGAGTCAGAGCTGGAGGTGGCAGAGTTAAAGATGTTAAGATTTGCATTGGGTGTGATGAGGATGTACAGGATCAGGGATCAGTATATTAGAGGATCAGCTCAGGTTGGACAGTTTGGAGACAAAACCAGAGAGGCGAGATTGCATTGGTTTGGACATGTGCTGAGGAGTGATGCTGGGTATATTGGGAGAAGGATGTTAAGGATGGAGCTGCCAGGTAAGAGGCAAAGAGGAAGGCCTAAAATAAGGTTTATGGATGTAGTGCAAGGTGGTTGTGTGACACAGCTAGATGCAGAGGACAGGAAAAAATGGAAACTTATGATCCACTGTGGAGAACCCTAATGGGAGAATCTGAAAGAAGAAGAAGAATGGATACTTACAATATGGGATATTGTGGCAAGGCTACTAATGTTCCTTTGGATCAATAGGCTACTGTTAACCCCTGAATCTATGAACCTAAATGTGCACACTTCTTTCATTTTGGCATCATCTCATGCTACCAAACCAGTATCCTTGACCAGATCCATGAATGGTATTCACAAACCTATTAACCACTACTGTTCATCTGCTGCATGATAGCATTACATAACACAGTGTTGTGTAGTTCAGAGAAGTGACAAAGCCTAAAAACATATACAGATGCATTACTGTCATCCTGGAAAAGTTAGCATGACATGAATGAGCAATAACATTTACATAAGGCCTGCCAGTACACTTCTGGATGACCAAAACCATACAACCACATCCGTTCCCCTGAATGAGAAATAGTCTACTCACACAAAATACATTATCTGGACAACTAGACTGCAGATCTCATGCCAGTGACACAACAGTGTTCCCACTCATTATCATCTCTGGTGATTGCTCTCATTGCTATGCATTGATGATAAGCTCTACAGTGTTAGACCCCATACCTGAATGCATGAAATGAAAACAAGGATGTGTTGTCTCAATCCAAGTATAAGACTGTCATCACCTTGTCAAATGTCCACAATAGTATACACGAGGTATGACCTGTGTGATGATGTCACATTTACCTGTGCAAATGTCTGACATAATGCTGAGGAGTATTTAAACATTAAATGGTAATGTAGTTATAATGACTTATTACAGAATACAATAATATTATGCCAGGTACTACAACATTCAAACACTGTATACATAGTTTTCTGTCAATTCACTTTCCCAACTATACAAATAGTTTTACTGTTATCCTACAATGTGGAATTATACTTTTAGTACATCTGGGTGCTGAAGAGCCTGGATCACATTACCATACTGTCCCTGTCTTCCACTCTGTTACCCATAGCCTCATTGTGTAACTACCTTTAAATTTAACAATAACATGTTCTGAGCACACACACACACACACACACACACACACACACACACACACACACACACACACACACACACACATTTGTGGAGGCTGTGTGTCTGAGTACATAATTCAGGGACATCTTGTTTTAGCCAAAGCCATTAGGCATTTCAGTGAGAGAGACTTGTTTGAGGTCATTGGCTGACTGAGGTCTCCTGGACTACAGCTTAGACTAAGCACCTCATTGGTTCTTTTGAGATTTCTTTCTTAAAAACTGTCTCAGGTTTCAACTTTCTGTTACCTAAGAAGCTCAGTTGTGAGTGTTCAGCCATTTTACAGTGAGCTTATCGAAGGAAGGACACTCAGCAAACTCGGAGCTACAATATATAACATTAAGTATCCTGTTTTTGTTTATTTTGTTCTTTATTTCTTTGTTGTTTATAGCACTTTGTGTACTGTGTTTTTTTTTCTAGCTAGTTTCACTGTGTGTGAGGTATTAACTGGAAATTGTCCACCCTTATTAAGCATCTGTTGGGTTGTTTGTTTATGATAACTTGTTGCAGTTAAACTCTTTTTCTAGTGGCTCCTTTAGCTGTTTAAAACTTTCATTTAAAGGCTCACTGCTGCTTTTCAGCTGGGAGTAACACTTCTGCAGTTTGTTTCCCACCCTCCCTCCCTGTTGGTATAGTGTTTTTATAGTTGGTGGCTTTGCAGTTGCCCGCCCTAGTGTAAATTTGATCTGGGACCCTCCTCCCAGTCTAGCGTCATTACCTCATTCTACCCAGTACAGGGAGAGCATTTGAGAAGGCCAATCAGCTTAGTTTCTGCTACTCCTTTCTCTCTTTCCTTTCTCTCTTTCAAAAAAAAAAAAAAAAAAAAAAAAAAAAAATATATATATATATATACTGTATTTGTGTTTTTTCTTACTTTATTTTGCTCTTGCGTCATCTTAAAAGTACTCAATTGTATTTATTACTGCTTGGTGTAACTCATTGTAAGCCTTTTAGTTTAAGCACCTGGGCTTCAGACCAGTTTTACATTAGGAAGGTTTGTGGTCTGCACTGTAGTGGCAGAACAGGTAGCTTACATCCTTCTAAGTTGGGAACTGCTGATTGAGGGCTCAGTGTCTGTTATTCTAAAAGTGTATTAATTCTGGTTTAAGCACTTGGGCTTGAGGCCAGTTATTTTACATTAAGAGGGTTCGTGTTCTGCACTCTTGTGGGAGGAGAGGCTGGACTCTGTCCTTCTGAGCTGGGAATTTCTGGTTAAAGCTTATAGTGCCTGCATATTTGAACTGCTTCTTACTGAAATTGGTACACCTCGTTTGGCATAGACTAGATCCAGACCTGCTGAATCTAGCTTTGTTTGTATAACTTGAGCACTAATCCAGGCATTTTTAAAGTATTCAGTTGTATTTATTACTGCTGGTAGTAACTTGATTAAAGTGTAGCTATCATTTCTAAGTCTTTTGGATTAAGCACTTGGGCTTCAGACCAGTTGTTTTACATTAGGAAGGTTTGTGGCCTGCACTGTGGTGGCAGGACAGGCAGCTTACATCCTTCTAGGTTAGGAACTGCTGATTGAGAGCTCAGTGTCTGTTATTCTAAAAGTGTATTAGTTCTGGTTTAAGCACTTGGGCTTCAGGCCAGTTATTTTACGTTAGGAAGGATTGCGGTCTGCACTCTTGTGGGAGGAGAGGCTGGACTCTGCCCTTCTGAGCTGAATAAGCGACTTTTCTTGATACTAAGTATAATTTTGTTGCTTTCCACATCTGAATACCTAGCGACTGTATTTCGCCTGCCTTTCTGTTACACTGAAGCTGTTTTACTGCATTTAACTTAATATTGCACTTGGAATCCTTGTTTGTTACTATTTGACTGTATTTGTAGCAAATTCTTCTGTGTAAGCTGTAGTAGCTGATTCATAGCATTTATAAGTGTTTGCTGTACCTGTTTCTGCCTGTTCTGTGAAAAAAAAAAGAAAAAAAAAAAAGAAAAAATATCTCTTGTTTTTCCTGCTTTACTAGTTTAGTCCAGTTTCAGAGTTGCTGATTCCTGGGCTTTGGTTGTAGTTCCTGTGTACTGTTTCCTTGCCTTATTTGGGGGAGAGGAAGTTACCTTGCTTACCAGTGGGAGTGGGAGGCATTGAGCTGCCTTTGTCCAGTTTTGTGAGGTTTCAGCCAGTAACTAGTAGTTTATTGGTCGTTTGGGCCAGTTTCTAGCTTTTCCAGCCCCTGGTATAAAAGCGCGATAGCAGCGTTAAGCCTTGATTAAACAGAGCTGCCACTGTTGCACACTAGGGCAGCGCCCGGTTAGGCAGGTTTAAACTATTCGGCTACCTAAAGTCCACTCTTCAAATTTTCCCTTAAAACTACCTTCCTCGAACTATACTACTGATCTAATCAGCTTATCCTATAACTAAAAGATCATCTCCACTTGACTCCAAGTAGACTATTCTCTATCTGTTAAACCTAGCACATGCTCATACAGTACTTATTACCTTGATACGGCACTCTTGTCATAGATAGTACCCCAAAAGGTAACCCCCATTTCTCGGTCACCCACGTCCCCTGAATCTTTTTAAAGTTTTTGTCTATCCTTCTAGCATGTCGAGGGATCAGTTGCTAGTGTCCTCTCCTGCTCAGCTGGTGAACCTGGGAATACTGAGGCAATGTTACAATTGCCTCATGTACACAGACAACCCTCTCCTCCTCCCACAAAACACAAATACATGCGAGAGATGCAACTATACGGCCAAACTGGAGGCTGAGCTCTCTCAACACAGGACTGGCAAGACCAGTCAGGAGGAGAAGGTTACCACACACACTATAGACCCAGTCTCACATAGCACCATTACAACCTCAAATCATACACATAAACACACAAAGACATACTCGGAGGCTCTGATCAAAATCTACCAAAACAGCAGAGGCCACCAAAGCAGACACCCAAACAACCACCACCTCAGAACACAACACCTGCAACACATAGACCTCACAGTCAGAGTGTCAAACAGTCACAGCCCTTAAGGCCAAACACAATGCCAGACACACTAGTCATTGGTGACTCCATAGTCAGACACACTGATGTCCCGCTCACCAGACTGAGTAAGGAGAAGGTCACAGTAAGCTGCCTGTCGGGCGCTAGAATCCGCCACATAACGCAAGCACTCAGGTCTCTCAACAGCAAGTACAAATATGACTCAGTCATTGTCCACGCTGGTGTAAACGACCTGAGACGTACCTCCTTGGACTACATGAAAAGAGACATTGAGGAGCTCTCTGACTATGTAGCCCAGGCAGGTATGACCCTGACCTTGAGCAGTATCCTACCTTCACCAAGAGTGATGCCACAATACAGAGATAAGATGATCAGCTTTAACAATTGGCTTAAACACTGGTGTCATTCAAAGGGGACCCGTATCTGTCTGCCCGGGGTGACATGCTGGGCAAGCCACGCTGCTTCAAGGGGCGGCTTGCACCTGTCACCCTGGGATTCGGATATTGGCAAAGGCTCTTGCCACCCCATAGTGCCTTTTTAGGCAAGGCTCAAATTCTAAACCTACCACCCTAGAACACAAAAAGGAAAAAACTAAGGGTAATGCTGCTCAATGCCAGAAGTCTCAATCTCAAAATGCACGCACTCGAGGCCCTTCTCAGTATGGAGAACATCGATGTCTGTGCTGTGACAGAAACCTGGTTCAAGGCTCCTGAGAGCACCCCAGCTATCAGGTTTTACCTCATATCATGCGTTCCGGCCCCAAAATCCGGACAATACCAAGAAAGGAGGGTATCCATATTCATTAAGGACACCCACACCTCAAGACTGGTGGCAACGCACGATGCATCGGAGACCATCCAGGTGCAATTAACCATAGGCAAGACTGCTCTGCAAATTGTAGCATGTTACAGGCCACCCTCACAAACTCAGGAACCTCACATGGCCTTCCTGAAAACACTAGAGGGATAAATGTATCACCAAACACCATCATACTAGGTGACTTCAATTACCCTAATATAGACTGGGAACACTACTCAAGCCCAAACACCCTAGCCCAAAAGTTCCTGGAATTCATAAACTCAAATGCCATGGAACAACTAGTCACCATCCCCACAAGAGGAGATAACATACTTGATCTCATCATCACGAACATGGGAGCACAATGTTCAACACGGAAGTATACCCCTCACTGGTGAGATCAGATCACAAACTAATCTCGCTGGAGGTCCTCATCCCACCCCACCTGAAATAAAAAGACCACAGTAAAGAACTTCTCAAAAGCCGACTTCACACTTCTAAAGACTAGTGTGGTCTCCTTTAAGGCCCCGAGCTGGTGGAAAACAGTACTCAAGCCGCTGAATCACTTACAGACGCCTTCTACCAGCACCTGCAGGACTGCATGGATAAGGCAATCCCAAACAAAACAAAGACTCTTAGTACCAAAGGCAAGCGTCAGTCTGGTGGACCCCAGCCATAAACAAACTCTACAATAAAAGGAGGAAGCTACTACAAGATACAGCAAAATCCTTAAAAGGTAAGACACCCTTGATCACTATAAGTAAAAACTAAGAGCTCTCATAAAATCATCCAAAGCAAATTTCGAGAGAAAAATAGCTAAAGACTCAAAGACAATCATAAGGCCTTCTTTAGCTATGTTAGACACCTAGGAGGAAACTCCCAGATATGCTCAGAACTAGTTCAAAATGATGTGAAGATTACTGATCCTACAGACATTGCCAACATACTGGCTGACAGGTTCAGTGCAAACTTCTCCCCTCCCCAAAGGAGAGATATCTATACCAAATGATTGCAGCCCCCAAACATCTCCAAGCCCAAGTGAGAACTGCTCTCTCCAAAGCAAAAACACAGCATCCATGGGACCTGATGGTGTCCCCGGCTGTGTGCTCCACGAACTCAATGAGGAATTAAACCCACAGCTAGGACAGCTGTTTAATCAAAGTCTTACCTCTGGATACATTACCCAGGAGTGGCGCACTGCAACTGTGGTCCCACTTCACAAAGGCGGTGCCTCCACCGACCCTGGAAATTACCGGCCCATTAGCCTGACAAGCCTTATCTGCAAAGCCATGGAGAGGATCATAATGGACCTCATAAATAAAGACATAGGGAATTTGCAGACTTTGGATCCAACCCAGTTTGGCTTTGTCAAAGGCAGATCATGCCTTTTAAACTTGGTTGACTTCTTGAAACAGTCACCAAAGCCATTGTGAGGAAAGGCAGTCCATACAGCCTACCTCGATCTGGCTAAGGCCTTGATACAATACCCCACTCGGGTATCATTGAAAAACTCATCAGCTTAAATGTTAACCCATACATCACAAGATGGGTTGCAAACTGGCTGAGTGACAGAACCCACAGGGTCAGAGTTGCTGGCGCCATGTCAGACTCAAAACCTGTCACAAGTGGTGTCCCACAGGGCTCAGTCCTGGGCCCACTCTTGTTTGGCATCTACTTTTCCGAAGTACAAGCAAACACAGGAGGGTTATGGCTGACAAAGTTTGCAGATGACTGCAAACTGGGCCATAGTAGAAAACACATCTGACACAGATATCCTTCAGAAGGGTCTCACAGAAGCGGATAACTGGTGCCAGAGCCACGGCCTGAAGTTAAATGCCAAAAATGCATAGTCATACCCTTTGGGAAAAACAAGGTTACCCTAGCTACCAAATAGGTGGCAATCCACTGAGCACAGAAGAAGTTATCAGGGACCTGGGGACCCAGGTTGATAGTAGTCTGTCATTCGACACCCATGTAGCTAAAGTAGTTAGGAAGACTTTCTACATTGCCCACCTTATCATGAAGGGATTCTCATCTAGATCAAGGGAGGTCATAGTCTCCCTTTACTCATCACTCATCAGACCAATGATTGAGTACAATGCCCCATTTGGGATGTATCTGACCCGACACCTGCAGCAGCTGGAGAGGCCACAAAAGTTCCTCACCAAAAGGATAAAGGGTCTCAAAAATCTGTCCTATGCTGCCCGACTGAAAGAACTCCAGCTCTATTCAGTCGCACCGCTGCTCAGAGGTGACCTTTGCCTAACATACAAGGCCATGTCAAACCCAGATTTGATGAATATGCTTCACCTCAAAAATCTAGATCCATCAGAGCCACAAGGCGGGAGACTTAAACCTCGACACGGCTATTAATAGGACGTGCTGGAGGGATAGATTCATTACCCAAAGACTCCCTATGCTGTGGAACAAAATCCCGGTACATGTGAGGCAGAGCACCTCGCTGGCCTTGTTCAAGAGAAATCTTGACCAATGGATGGGAGATCGCAGATATACCCCAGGGATTACCTCAGTGTCACTGCTCGACAGAGGCACAGCAAAATAATGGGTATAGTTCCCCATACTAAAGGGGTGGCGTAAGCCACAAAACGATGGGCTAGGCTTGTAAATGCCCTCGGGCAGATAGCCTAGTATAAACCTATGAACCTATATATATGGATTCCATACATTTGGTCAAATTACACTTAGTTGAAAATGATTCCAGGCATTTCACTTCACTGAAAGCTCACTTGACTGAAAGCTCACTTGGTCGATGATCATTTGGTCGAAAATGGAATATAGCCCCTGCCCCACTGCAGTGCAGCCCTGGCGTGAGAATATTAAATAAGGGGGGTGTGGGGGCATAGCCCCCACATTATGCCAATAGTTTTTACTAAAGATATATATATATATATATATATATATATATCACTGCATTTCTAATGGATATACCTTCTTATAATAGTGAATACATTAAAATTACATGGGGGGCTATGCCCCCCACCCCCCCTTATTTAATATTCTCAGTAAGGGCAAGGCATCGAGATCTAAAGGGATCATAGCCCCACTGTACTCAACTCTCATTAGACCAATAATTGAGAACAATGTCTCCTTTGGTATGTACCTAACCAGGAATTTGCCAACAGCTAGAGTGGCCACACAAGTTCCTCAATAAAAAAATACAGGGTATAAATAACATGTCCTATGCGCACACATCAAAACCCTGTAGTAAGTCTTCTACAGACAACTGAGAGGTGATCTATAGCTACCCTACAAGGCATTCACTCATCCAGTCCTAATTAATCTGCTATACATTTAGAAAACAGCTTTGGAATTACCTTATCTAAGGATCTAAGCCTTGTCTGTGACATAAGGAAAACATGTTGAAGGAACATATATGTATCTCAGAGGTAACCCGTTCTCTGGAACTGATTTCCCATTCATGTGAAACAGAGCTTTTCTCTAATCCTATTCAAATGCAATTTGGACCAATAGATGGGAAATTGCAATTTCACCCCTGACTTGTCACCTGTGGCCTTTATGGACAGGAGTAGCTTGTAGATGCCCTAAGGTACAGGGATATACCAAATTAATTCTAGTCTTAGGTCACTGATAATTATGAAAATTGGGGCATGTATGGCTAGGCTTAAAAAGGTTCTTTGGCCATTAACTAAGTAACTTCATATAATCCTGTGAGCATTTTTTACAGTGAGTTGCAAATGCATAAAATTGCTTTCCTCAGAAAGCTGTGAAAAAAAAAACATGTTGAAGTCCAGAAACAAATATAATATCCAAAATCAGTTATGGTGGAATGTAGGAAAAGATAGGATACTGATTAGCAATGAGCTTCTCTTTAAATAAGATACACCTTAATGGGCAGATTAGTTGGGTTAAGACATGCTCGTGTGATTAAATTCTAGTTAGCTGTATGATGTGCATCTAAAGAAAATTTACGCAATGTCATACTGTTTAATTTTGAGGTCATGGGCATTTTCCTTACATGGTTTTGCCAGTCTAAGTTTCTATCCTGCATACAGATGTTGCATTATTCTTTTAACTGCATTGCCCCTCAGAGCTCAAAATGTTTTAGGCAGTCTTGAAGTGCAAGCATCCTACATGACAAGCTTATGGTCACAAAATTGAAAATGACAGTAGCTGCTTGAATGCAACTGAAATAAGGCAAAATTAAATTGCTGTCTGTGGCAAGATTCCTAGGTGCAGTGCATAATGCATAAGGGCAGAACACAGGGAGTAGACATTAGAACCATACACATCTATAAATACAGCGAACCATACACATCTATAAATACAGCAACATTATAATTTAAATTCATAAGTATAATAATTAATTTGGTATATTTCCAGTCAACCAAGAACTCCTACAAGCTAAAATGGCAAATGGATTTTCTGTAAGTGGGAAGGGAAGCTTGGAGGTAATCCTCATCACTAGTGTTACAGGAATCAGTGGTGCACTAAATTCCACATCAGATGACATACATATCTACAGAGACATTCAGCTATAGCTTTGAAACTCCAGCAAGTTAAGACACTTACTATAATAGACTTTGAGAGCAACCACCATCATATCATATCCTCATGAAGAAGTAGAGAGCAATGAAGAACGGTAGCTCCATTGGCCCAAATAACATCCCAGGAAGTTTTACTAGTGCTGTACAATATTCTCTTCTACTACAGGGTTTGCTCATAAGCTATGGCAATGTTCCAAAGTGGTTCCTATCCAAATGGAGGGTCTATTGCTTCCTTTGGCAAGTACCAAACTCAGACAATGAAATAAGCAATGAAAGGTCCTTACCAATATGGGGCAGTTTTGAACCCTACCAACTGTAATGTCCTCCATGGTCAAATCAGACCACAAATCATAACCTATAAACTCTTAGAGCAAGAAATCTTAACAAAGGCTAAAATAATGTGGGACAAGGGCACATAGATGTGACATATTTTAAATGTTGCAATTATAGATTTAGAAAGTCGATACAGTAACAGTTTTTGGCAGCAGCGCACATTTTTTTGAAGGATATAAAGTCAGAAATTCAAATGTATATCATTATTTAAATGTATATCATTAACCAGTGACTTCAATCCTCAGCAATTTTAAAGTCAAAGATCTGGACATTCTGCAAAAACCTAGACAGTTGAGAAATATTCTGCACATCATTTACATTCTCTATAAGACCGAAGTCTGAATCAACTTTGAATACATCAGTATTCAGAAATTATGCAAAGGCTTATCTACTAGAACTGAGTGATGACCTGGCTAATTTCAGAAGCCCCTCCCATCTTGACAATCCCAGCATACCTTTCAAGTATCCATATATTAGCAGCATGTCTAGATTTTTGCCTCATAGTTTTGGTCTGTTCCATATAGAATTTGTGGTTTTCTGGCAGAACAGGGAGGACTAAATTCACTAAAAGAGACATGTTTGAGTTTCAGACTTCATATTATTCATAAAAAGAATGCTGATGTAACACATTTTAGTCTAGCAATTTCTAACTATATAAGTTTAAAACGTATACCTATGTTTGGGCCTTTGACACCCCCCCCCATTATATTTGGCTTTGTCCATATTTCTTATTCTAAGAGGTTGAGCGGTATGAACCCCACTGCTTATCTGTAATCTGTAACTGACAAATTCTAAGCATATGTAGATAGCTGCATAGATGCACCTTTCTCCCTCAGAACTTATTACAACTGCAAATTCAAAAATAAACCACTGTAAAGGAACCCTATTATAAACAGGCGCTGTAATAAAAGAAAAAAAGTTATTGCATGAAAAAAAATAATAACTTTCAAGATAGAAAAAGGCTTTTCTTAAATTGAACAAGTAACTCCAGACTCCAATGAAATCAAAAAAAGCCAAATATGAGATAAAAATAGGCAGCCAGTTGAAGGATAACAGCAAGCATTCTTTAACTATACTAGAAACCTCAGAAACAATCCTTAGCACTGCATAGGCTTAATAGCAAATAATATTATGTACTCAGACCCAGAGGGCATTACAGTATAGGTTTATAGGTAAGTACTACGCTAGCTGCACTTGTTGGCCATTTTACACCAAGCCAATTTCTCTTTCAAGATATGAGACACAAACCCTGTATGTTGTGCCAGTAAGGTAATCACCTTTACCACTATACCACCCTACACAAAATATTTCTCCAGAGTAGAAGTTGATTGTTAACAGCTGTGGTTGAGGTTATGCTTACCTGACTCTATAGCGCCACTACCACATACAAGTTCACCACTGTGAGAGTTGAACCACATACCTATCTAGTTACGCAATCTACAGGACACAGGAAGAGGTGCACCATCACAGATGAAGTCTAACTGCTGATAAACTAAGCTAAAATTTCAAGACCATCAGATCTCCAATATTCTCAGATCACATACTCATATCTACAACCCCCAATCTCCGTAGAACAAATCCTCAATATGCTATATAAGGCCAAGAATGCTAACTGTATGAGGCTGGCCAACATACCATGCAGCCTATTGGTAAGCCTGGCTCATCATTTGTCAGACCCTCCCCCCCTACAGTGGGTATTCAATGTCAGCCTTAATTTAGGTTTCATGCCGGATAAATAGAGGATAGTAACAGTCATTCCCTTGCACAAAGATGGGGCTTCAAAGAACCCAAGTAATGATAGAGCCGTAAGCCTGACCAACCAGATCTCTAAGGCTATAAAAAAGATAATTATATATTTAATAAATTAGAACAGAGGTAACCTACAGACTCTAGGCCCAAGTCAGTTCAGTTTCATCAAGGGCAGATCTTGCTTACTTAACCTGGCTGCCTTCTTCAAAAAAGACTTATCACTAGCAGGGCACCCGAGAGTTCAGTCCCTGGGCCACATCTCTTACTTCTTGAAAGTCAAAGCTAGTGTTCAGGGTTTGTGACTGAGCATGCACGGCCGGCCTTAGGCATAGGCGAACTAGGCAACTGCCTAGGGCGCCGTACAGTAAAGGGCACAGTTTGTGCTCATTTATTTATTTATTTTAATTAATTTACTTTTCTTATTATGCGAATGCATAATAAGAAAAGTACAGTAATTAAAATGAATAAATAAACCATAGGGTGCCAGAATCGTAGATCGAGGGGGAGGAGGGAGTGCACTCCCACTTTTATCCCTGCTTTGTGATGAGGAGGCTTCCACTATCTTTAAGGAGAAATATATGCATTTAAATCATACGTTAATCGCCAATACTGATATAAAGACGTTTTATGGTGGCCCGTGGAAATTAACAAGCACTTTGAAAGGGATTAATGCCGTGTGTATGCGTGTGGCCGTTTCGTTTAAAAAGAAGGTAAGTAAGTGTATTCGTGTGTGTTTGTGTAGTATAAACTTGGTTTCTGTATGCAAGAGAAAGTATGTGTGTGTAGAAATTCAGTAGTTTTCTCGTTGTCTTGTCCGGCACATACACATTTATTCAATCAAACGTCATGTGTACACAACTTGTTCTAAAGTTCCCATTTACAAAAAATAGAGTTAAGTAAGTTACGTTAGTTACAGGATTATTGTAAGTGATATATAATGCATTGAAGGTTGCTTTGTGATAATCGATTCAAATGTATTTTGCAGATATGAGAGTTGTTCTAGATATGTAGTTTATTGCTTAGAATTCGTATAATGAATAAAAGAGTAAATTCAAGACAAGTATTGCAACTTAACCTTGTATTGGCAGACAGGATATGATAAGGACAGGAATATCTGTAAATGTAGCAAATAATGAAAACATCCACTATGGATAATGACCACAACGCAGAGAAGACTAATTTCTATAGTGCAGCGCTTATCTGTCATTTCCGATGCACCTCCAAGTTTACCTGGTAAAGGTCAGTTTGTGCACCCTTTCTTTGCCCCCTGCCAGCTACCCCATGCATACTGAAAGGAGTGCTGGCATGTAAATGCGGTAGACAAGAACAACAACTGCTACATCTGTCAATTTATGACCAGTGAACACCATGTAAATGGCATTAAAAAATCCAAACAGAAAGAGAAAGATATATTCAGTTTACTCCAAAAATATATCTTTGCATACTGGATCAAATAGTGGATAGTGGTTCACACAGAATTAGTTTGGCGATTTAGTAATTAATATACCCAGTAAATAGTTCCAGTTTTATTGGGGACTTTAATAAAAATAAATGGTTCAAGTCTGCATATCACTGCAAAAATTACAATATTATGGATAAATTATAACAGTTAAGAGGTGTTACTACAGTACAGTATAATGAAGCATTTTTACAGAAAATGCAGCACAGCGATTCCAAACAGTTCTGAAACATTAACACTTCTGCAATTGTTTTTCATTTAACAATCTGTTTAGTGCAGAATTTGTAAGACTGTATATGCTGCTGTTTTATGTATTTATATTTGATTTTAGGGTAATGCTGCATTTCAACCTGATCAAAATAAAATACCTTTTGCCATTTTTCTTACACTTTCTTTTAAAGTTGTATTAAGCCTCAGTGGAATATGGTTTATTGACATAGCTCATCTATTTCAAACCATATGAACCCATTAATGGTGTCAATAAATATATATTTTAAAAAGAATGTGGTGACCCAGGAAAATATTCTGCATGCTAATTTTTAAAATGGGCAGGTTTGTCATTATTGGGTCATACATTTTGTTTCATTACTTACTGGAAAAATGTTCAAAACTACAAATTGAACACACTGTAACAAGTGTAAA
The DNA here is from genome assembly GCF_019279795.1 of Protopterus annectens. Taxonomy (NCBI): domain Eukaryota; kingdom Metazoa; phylum Chordata; order Ceratodontiformes; family Protopteridae; genus Protopterus; species Protopterus annectens. The sequence goes on along the minus strand of NC_056747.1, from coordinate 346,072,419 downwards.
TGTTTTCAGTGTGCAACTAGCTGTTTTTTCTTTATCAAATGACACGCAGTGTTGTAAAATCTGAAAGCAGTGTTAGTAGCATAATTGACTTTGTTGCAGAAAGATGTGGATTCCACTCCTACACTATATAGATGGAGTGCTGATATGCAGTGTTTATATGACTGTTGATTATTTGGTGCATTATAAGGGGGATATGGGTGCTACACTCCTGAGTATGTCATTTTGTATGAGATGCCTAGTGACTGTGAACTTGTTAGTCATTTCCTACTGCAATATTACCAACTTACTAATTTGTAATGTAATATAGGCAATTAATTTTTCAAGGGCAGCAGGCACTTAATTTGTAGATAACATTGATGTGTAAAGTTGTTTGCCAGTAGCATCCTCTTCATTAGTTACATATTTCTTTAATGTGGAATTCAGATGATTTTACTTCTGCAGAGATTGTACGTGTGGAATAATATTGATGGATTGTAATATTGATGGATTGTAATGATAGAAGTCTTGAGTGGCCTTTTATTGTTGAAATTTTCTGGAATGGGTAGTTATTGGTTCATACATTTTGTTTTGTTGCTTATTAAAAGAATGTTTAAAACTACAAATTTAAAACATTCTAACAAGTGGTGCTGTATTATACAAGGAATATAATTCAATACAATCAGGAAAATGAATTAAAGAATAAATACATGTATGCATGGCCCTAAAAAAATGTGTGCAAGGAGTCTGTTTTGAAAACAGCCCAAAGGTAAACTTAATTCTCCACCAACCAGATCCATTTCTATGAATGTGGGTTTTCATGCCGTTTCAATGAATGCAAGTTTCAAGGACAGAGAAGTTTACTGCTCATGCTAAGTCTGTTTTCATTGTGAGACTGTAATGTTTGTTTAGCAAATGGCTATCTGTGTTTTGTGCTACTTTATTTCAATATCTGTAATCATTGTAGAGGCAAATAGAACAGTATGCATGGTAACTGGTGAGATAACCAAATAATGGAACACTGGAATGGCTGAGGAGGGGGCTGCTGCTGGGGGTTGCTCTGGGGTGGTGGTCTATTACCCTTCCTAGGACTCTACTTGACTATGATCTGGCTCTGGTATTTCAAGTAGAAAATACATATGCAAAGGTAGCTGCAGTTTAACTACATTACAAGGTATCTTTTTCTTCCTAAGCATTTAAATAATTTAAGGAAATGACTGGAGTGGCTTTCTTTGGGAATGACCCAGTGGGTGTGGCTTAAATAGGGGTGTTTCATGTGTGGTGTGGGTGGGGCTTAAGGGGCGTCGGAGCACTACTTCGCCTAGGGTGCCATTTCGGCTAAGGCCGGCCCTGTGAGCATGTTTGCAAATGCCTGCAACTTCGCATCATCATAAAGATCCTAGGAGACACAATGATTCTCCAAAGTGGCCTTACCAAAACAAACAGTTGGTGTCAAAATCATGTACTAAAACTAAATGCTCAGAAATATATAATCAGACAGGAGTCCCCGTGGATTATGATGTTTGCAGATGACATTGTGATCTGTAGTGAGAGTAGGGAACAGGTGGAGGAGACCCTGGAGAGGTGGAGATATGCTCTAGAGAGGAGAGGAGAGGAATGAAGGTCAGCAGGACTAAGACAGAATATATGTGTGTGAATGAAAGGGAGGATGGAGGAATGGTGAGGATGCAGGGAATAGAGGTGGGGAAGGTGGATGAGTTTAAGTACTTGGGATCAACAGTTCAGAGTAATGGTGAGTGTGGAAGAGAGGTGAAGAAGAGAGTACAGGCAGGATGGAGTGGGTGGAGAAGAGTGTCAGGAGTGATTTGTGACAGACGAGTACCAGTAAGAGTGAAAGGGAAGGTCTACAAGAGGGTAGTGAGACCAGCTGTTATATGGGTTGGAGACAGTGGCATTGACAAAAAGGCAGGAGTCAGAGCTTGACGTGGTAGAGTTGAAGATGTTAAGATTTGCACTGGGTGTGATGAGGATGGACAGGATTAGGAATAAGTATATTAGAAGGTCAGCCCAGGTTGGAAGGTTTGGAGACAAAGCCAGAGAGGCAAGATTACATTGGTTTGGACATGTGCTGAGGAGGGATGCAGAGGATATTGGGAAAAACATGCTAAGGATGAAGCTGCCAGGTAACAGGAAAAGAGGGAGGCCTAAGATAAGGTTTATGGATGTGGTGAGAGAGGACATGCAGATGGTTGGTGTGACACAGCAAGATGCAGAGGACAGGAAGAAATGGAAACAGTGGATCTGCTGTGGCGAACCCCTAATGGGAGCAGCCGAAAGAAGAAGAAGAAGATACTTTGACAAAGATGACTCCCCTTGTAACTATTGCATCAACTATACAACCTTGAGAATTGATCCCATAGTCAGGGATCTGAGAACCTATGTTGACAAACTGTGCTTTGGTCACCATGTGTCCTTCATTGTGAGTAACCCCGTTTTCATCACACAGCTTACTGCTTAGCAATAAACATACTTCCAGGTTGGTTAATCAGAGTGACACCATGGAGGTCTTCCACATGCAAGTCACCATAGATAAAATCCCGCATCAATTCATGGCTAGCTATAGGTCAGCATCTATGCCCCCAGAGTTTCATAACTCATACGTAAACCTACTAGATGTGCTCACCATCCAACCAGATACCCTATTCATGGGTGAAAATAACTACCCCTCTGTAGACTTGAAAACATACACCAAGTCAAACTCACAGGCACAACACCTCCTGGACTTTATTAACACAAACACCCTTGAACAGACAGTGCATGCTCCAACCAAAAGATCAAACATTCTGGATCTGGTACTCACAGTAATGACCCACCACTGCCAACCAGTAATCAAGGAGTCTCAATCCTCACCACTGGCAAAAGTGGGGGGTGTTCACTGGGAGGATAACAAATATACATGCAATATTTATTCCCAGATGCAGCTCTCTGCATCGAGTGCAATTTCCCTTAAGAGCACACAGAGTCCACAGTAAGTCCAGGGCTGGTTTTTAACTCTTTCTCCAGATCCCCAATAAGACCACCACTCCCACAGCTATAGAGTTGAGATGTCAGCTGAGTGACCGAACCAAGACCTAATCCTATGTTTTGGCAATGCTCACAGGTCCTGCAGTACCCTGTTACATCCCTGGAAATCCCAGGCCAATGAATGTTCTCCATAATATGTCTCTTAGTACACTTTATGCCCATATGACCTGCAAAGGGAGTGTCATGGGCTATGGCTAGAAGTGCCAGATGGTAGGCACTGGGCATTACCAACTGATGTATTCTCTCACCGGGTCTATATCATGTCAGTGAAATGGCATTACAGCGAATGCCATTTTGCCGACACATAAAAGACCGAAATCGGAAAAGAGCGAAAGCTCAGGTCAGCGATTTCTTTGCCAGGGAAAGAAATCTTTTGGCCAGAGCCATGACATTGCCCTTTGCCCAACTGTAGTGTGATCTCGGAGTTGGTATATTTAGTTAGGGGGTGTAGGGGGGGCGAAGCCCCCCACTTTGTAATGTGTTAAGTGGTATGTTGTGTTTTGTTGGTTCACCGATTTTTTTCCATTGGAAAAAAAATCAGTGAACTGGGGTTTCGCTCTTTTAAGATTTCAGTCTATATGTGCTGGTGAAATGGCATTCACTGTAATGCTGTTTTGCTGACATAATATAGACCATCTCTCACCCTCCAGCCCTCCCGTAGGGGTGCACTCTCTATACAGTAACCCTTTGTCCCAGTATACAAGATTCCTCTTTTCTTTAAGAAGCAGGTGCCTCCCTGGCTACCTCCCTCAAGCCTTGTAATGTAGCGTCTGAGAGCTCAGCCTGTCTCAACTGCCTCTTTGCAACCCTTCCCAGCTCCCCTTCCACAGGAAGTCTGGTATCCTCTGACAGTGGTGCCTCACTGTCAGCCTGGGTACTACTACTCACCTCTGCCCTTGCAGTCACTCTTATCCAAGGGAACATCAGTATCCACAAGCACCTGGAGCTCACCTTCAGGCTCACTGCTACAAGGTAGCTCCCTCCCTGAAGTAGCCACCTAACCAGTCCTGGCTTCAAATTTGCAGTCTGTCTGGTGCCCTCCACAGGATACCAGACCCACATGCTTGTCTCCAGGCCTGACTGCGTATGACTGCATGCACACAAGGTACTGTATTATCAAAATCATTCCCTATCAGGACATCTGCAGGGATATCCTCAAACCCACCTACTTGCTTGCCCCCTTTTCCATCCTCCCAGTCAAGATGAACCCTAGCCAAAGGTATTTGTAATGGGGATCCCTCCTAACTGGAGTAGATTGCTCAAGTACATAGTTCTCCTCTTTAACCATTGCAGGCTTTATAATGGTTAAGTCAGAGGCTGTGTCTCTCTTAGCAGTGGCCTGTTTCCCATCTGCTAGGTTCATAGGTTCATAGGTTGGTACTAGGCTATCAGTCCTAGGGCCTATACAAGCCTCGCTATAACAATTCCCTGGCTATTTCTTCCCACACTATTTACTTCCCTGGACCCTGTCTAGCAGGGCAACTGACGTGATCCCCGGGGTGAATTTCCTTTCTCCCATCCAATCGCCAAGGTTCCTTTTGAAGAGGGCCAAAGAGGCACTCTGCTTGACATGTATGGGCAATCTATTCCAGAGTCTGGGGAGTCTCTGGGTCAGGAACCTATCCCTCCAGCATGTTTTGTTTATTGTGATTACAAGGTTTAGATCCCTGGAGTGTGTGGCTCTGAGGGATTGGGATTTCTTTAAGTGTAACATGTCCAACAGCTCTGGGTTTGACATGGCCTTGTATGTTAAGCAGAGATCGCCTCTCAGTAGACGATATGAGACAGAGTATAGCTGGAGTTTTTTAAGGCGGTCAGTGTAGGGCATCTGCTTTAGGCATGTGATTCTTTTAGTCAGGTATTTCTGCGGTCTTTCCAGTTGTTGCAGATGTCTTGAGAGGTACATACCAAATGGGGCATTGTATTCTATAATGGGTCTAATGAGGGATGAGTACAGTGGGACAATGACCTCCTTTTTTCTGGATGAAAAGCCCTTAGTGATGAGGTGTTCCACATAGAAGGATTTCCTGACTGTTGTGGTGATGTGGTTATCGAAGGTGAGACCACTGTCCACCTGTGTCCCTAAGTCTCTTATCACACTTTCGGTGTTTAGTGTACTGCCACCTATATGGTAATTCATGGGTACATGTTTTTTCCCAAAGGGGATAACTATGCATTTCTTGGCATTGAGCTTGAGGCCATGGCTCTGGCACCAAGCATCTGTTTCTGTAAGGCCCTTTTGTAGAGTATCCACATCATTTGGGGATTCAATAATGGCTCCCAGTTTGCAGTCATCTGCAAACTTTGTAAGCCAGAGTCCTTTACTGTTGGCCTGTACTTCAGAGAAGTAGATGCCAAACAAGAGCGGTCCCAGGACTGAACCCTGAGGAACCACTTACCACTTGTCTGGAGCTGGATTTGGAGTCGGCTACTTTTACAGTGTGGGTTCTATCAGTAAGCCAGTTAGCAACCCATTGGGTGATGTAGGGATTAATGCCCAGCTTAGTAAGTTTATCTATGATTCCAGAGTGGGGGATGGTGTCAAAGGCCTTGGCAAGGTCGAGATAGGCTGTGTGGACGACGACCTTACCCTTGCCATGGCTCTGGAGACTGTTTCGAAAAAGTCAATCAGGTTCAGAAGACAAGATCGGCCCTTCACAAACCCAAACTGGGTGCAGTCCAGTGTTTGAAGGTTGCCAATGTCTTTGTTTATAAGTTCCATGATAATACGCTCCATGGCCTTGCAGATAAGGCTCATCAGACTGATGGGACGGTAGTTTCCGGGATCCAAGGTGGATCTCCCCTTGTGGAGTGGGATAACTGTAGCTCTGTGCCACTCAGTGGGCATGAAACCTGAGGTGAGGCTATGATTAAACATGACACTTAGGTGAGGTGCCAGTTCATATTGTAGTTCATGTAGTACACAGCCCGGGATGTCATCTGATCCCATGGATGCTGTATTCTTAGCTTTGGAGAGTGTGTTTTTTACCTGTGTGGCCGTTATTACCAGAATTTGGCAATCTTCCGGTATTGAGATGAGCCATTTAGGGGGTGAGAGGAGGGGTGAAGTTGGCACTGAATCGATCTGCCAGGATATTGGCAATATCCTTGGGATCAGTATATTTAATGCCATTCTGTTTTAGCTCAGAGCAGATATGAGCATTGCCATTTAGATTCTTGACATAGTTATAGAATGCCTTGTGGTTGTCTTTGGAATCTTTGGCAATTTTATTTTCATAACTAGCTTTGGAGGATTTTATGAGGGATCTCAGTTTCGTACTGTGGCTGGTAAGGGATTTTTTTGCATCCTGGGATTTTCCTCTTTTCTGCAACAGTTTCTTCCTTTTGTTGTAAAGTTTGTTTATGGCAGGGGACCACCAGATTGGTTTCCTTTTTTTGGATGAGAGTATCTTGGTTCTATATGGGATGGCACGATTCATGCATGAGTGGATGTGCTCGTACAGTGCCTTAGTGTAGGATTCAGCAGTTGAACTTTCAGTTCCCATCTGCATGGGTTTCATGAAGTTTGTCACTTCTGACTTGAGTAGCATGAAGTTGGCTTTGGAGAAGTTTTTTATGGAGGTTTCCTTACTGGGGGGTGGGGGTGGGATGTGGATGTTAAGGGTGATTAGCTTATGGTCAGACCTGACTAACGAGGGGGTGACCATAGTTGTGGCGCATCGATTTCCCATGTTGGTAATGACCAGGTCTAGGATACTGGAGCCCCTGGTGGGACTATGGATTAGTTGATCCAGGGCATTGGAATTTATGAATTCCAAGAACCGTTGGGCAAAGGTGTTGGTACATGAGTAGTTTTCCCAGTTAATGGCAGGGTAGTTAAAATCACCCATTATTAGGGTGTTTGGTTTTATCTTAATATTTTCCAGTATGTTTAGAAAAGTGCAGTGAGAATCTTGGGGTATGGTGGGGGGATCTGTAGCAAGCTACAATTTGGATTGCAGTCTTACCTAGTGTTAGTTGCACCTGGAGAATTTCAGACGCATTGTGTTGGGCAACTAGCCTGGTGGTGTGAATATCCTTGGTGAATATTGACACTCCTCCACCTTTAGTGTTTTGGTCCTGGTTTGGTGGCTGAAAAGTATGGTAAGAGTTGTAGCCTGGTAGAGTTGTAGCCTGGTATTGCAGGGGTGCTCTCTGGAGCCTTGAACCAGGTCTCAGTTACTGCACAGATATCAATGTTCTCCATTTTTAGGAGTGCCTCGAGAGAGTGCATTTTGAGGTTTAGACTTCTAGCATTGAGTAGCATTACCTTTAGATTTTGCATGCTTGTACCTGTTATGGTGGTGGTTTTGTCCTTTGAACTTTGCTTAAAAAAGGCACTATAGGGGTGGCAAGAGCCTTAGCCAGTAACCTGAATACCAGGGGCGACAGGTGCAGACCATCTCTGGCAAAGCATCGTGGTCTGTCGATCATGTCGTCCCAGGCAGACAGATACTGGATCCCCTTTGAATGACTCCAGAAGCTTAGCCAATTGTTGAAGTCAATCATTTTGTCCTTATATTGTGATATCATTCTGGGCGAAGGCAGGATGCTACTCAGGGCTAGGGTCATACCTGCCTGGGCCACATGATCCGAGAGCTCTTCCATGTCTCTTTTCATGTAGTCCAGGGAGGTACATCTCAAGTCATTCACTCCAACATGGACAATGACAGAGTCATATTTGTACTTATTGTGGAGTGACCTGAGTGCTTGCATTATGTGGCAGGTCCTGGCACCCGACAGGTAGCTGACTGTAATGTTCTCCTTGTTCAACTTGGTGAGTGGGACATCAGTGTGCTGGACTATAGAGTCACCTATGACTAAAGTGTTAGGTACATTGTCTTATCTTAGGGGCTGTTGCTGGGTGGCACACTGGTGTTTTGAACTATGTGACACTTTGGTTGTGATAGGTGTTTGTTTGCGTTTCAGCTTCAGAGGTTCTTGTTGCTTGGGCAGGTTACAGTTAAGGGCCTCTGCATATGTGGATTTAGTGTTGCTATAGTGGGTGCTGGTGGTGTGGGTTTAGAAGGGCTATGTGTTGCTTGAGGTGTAGTGTGGGTGTTAACCTTCTCCTCTTGACTGTCTAGCACAATCTTGGGTGGAGACAGCTTTGCTTCCATTTTGGCTATGTAAGTGCATCTCTCACAGGTTGTAGTGTTGGGTGGTAAGAGGAGAGGATTGTCTGTGTACATGAGGCAATTGCTGCATTGCCCCAGTATGCCCAGATTCACCAGGTGGACAGGAGAAATCACCAGAAGCTGACCCTTGGACATGCCTGGTTTGGTGCTTTTTTTTTGTAAAGTACAGGAGCTGTTTTCCCTTACCTTAGCAAGGTACTTTGCAATTATAGGCTATTTAGTGCCTACTATTAATTTCTCCTTATTAACAAGGAGAGTTGAGTGCTTGTATAACTAAGATAGGATATAACCTCTTGTGGTAGTTTGGTACTCTTGTTGTCTCCACACACCTTGCTGCTGGCATTCTATCATTCCCACTTGCTGGCTCCCCTGGCTTTTGTTCCCCAACTTGACTCCATGGACATCTATATGCTACATGCCCCCACAGGTTACATTTAAAACATTTAACCATTGATCCTGGCGTGGCTTCCCCTGTTACTGGCGGACTATGTTGGGGTGGTTTAGGCTGCCCACCCTGGGTTCCCTTAGACCCACAAGCAACACACTGGGTGTTCCTTTCCTGTGCAGTGATGCCCTGCTTATTAGGTATAGGTCTCCCTTTTTCCTCAACTCATCTGTGGTTTTGCATTCCCTATCTGCCACCCAGATTCTAATGTCCTCAGGCAAAATGCTAAGGGCTTGTTCTCTCACCAAAAGGTCTGTCACCCCTTCAAAGATGGTGACCTGATACTCACTCACCTACCTATGAAAACAAGTGCTTGGTTCAGCAATATATTCACACACACTTTCATCTGCCTTGCGTCTTTGCTCACAAAACTTTTTTTCTATAAGCTTGAGATATTAACTTAAAACAGTCTAATAAACAATGTTTAACTGTATTATAATTTAAGCAATCAGTATCAGACAATTTAGAAACAGCAGTTACAGCTTTACCATGGAGTAAGGGGGTCAGAAACCATACACAGAGCCTTTGGTCAGCATTATACTGTTTACAAACCCTTTCAAACATATGAATAAAACTATCAAAATTATCACCCTCTGTAAATTGTGGAAGAAACTTGCTGACCTTTATTGCTTCTGAGGTTCAGTTTATTTCCTTCCCCATTACCTCCATGACCCTGTCAAAGAATTAGCATCTCCTTTTCATGTTGCCTCTGACTCTCATTTTCTTCAGCTTCCAGATGTCTCAGTCTCTTTGCTGCTTCTAATTCCATTTCTTTCTCCTACTGCAGTCTCTCTGCTCATTCTAGTTCCAAATGTTTGGCCTCCAGTTCAAGTCTCTTTAACTCCAGATAGATTTTTAAGTCCTCTGAGGCAAAGTTGAACTGTCCATTTTCTGAGTGTTGTACATCCCCAAGGCCAGTCTGGTTGTCTTCCTGGTTGCTGGTCTGTGATGCAGCTGTGGCTAAGGCTGCAATCACTTCTGCTTTAGTCAGGTTGGCATGCACCAGTCCTTTGGCTTGGCACATCTCAGCCAACTGGCTCCTTGTTAACTTGCCATAATCCTCTGCTGACATCCTTGTCTGCTCTCCCTGACTAACTAACAAAAATAAATAAAAATATTGTGATATAAAACTCTGAATGTGCACCTTCTGGCTGCTTGAAAGTACAAATACCTTATTTGGTGATCACTGTTTACAGGCTACAGGAGTTCAATATCCACACCACTGAATCCCAATATGTGGATATTCCACCACTGCCACCAATTAAGTGATGACCCACCACTGCCAACCAGTAATCAAGGAGCATTAATCCTCGCCACTCCCAACCGTGGGGTACTTTCACTGGGATGATAACAAGTACACACATAGTATTCCTAGATGCAGCTCTCTGCATCAATGTAATTTCCCTTAAAAGTACACATGGTCCACATACAGTCTGGGGCTGTTTTCTCACTTTTTCTCCAGATCCCCAACAAAACTCCCTACTGGCACAGCTATAGAATTGAGATCTCAGCTGAGTGAGCAAGCCAAGACCTCCAGCACTCTCTCTGTCCAGCCAGTGCTTCATGTTCCTGCCCAAGTAGCTGGCACATAAACTCTTTGAGGTTTGATTTTCACATACACACACACACACACATACACACACCTGAGAGAGGCTGGCACAAGTTTACTAGCTATGCCCCCTTCTGCCCAGACTATATGGTAGTTATCACTGCCACTAGTCACTCCTTATCAGATACTTTAGAGCCCTTAACAAGGGGTGTCCAAACTTACAGTGTAATATTAATACTAATACAAATGGTAGTCTGACCAAGAACAAGGCTATTAGGAGTGGCCCACACAATGTCACCAAATAAATATGCAAGTATTCTCAAAACGTCAATATCTCTACACAAATAATCCACAATGAAAGTTTTAAATATATTTAATAATAAATAATAAAATAACAAGACAATACTAAATATATATTCATAGTGACATCAGAGTTCAAAACCGCAGGAAATATTTAAAACAACATTGCAGGACAGTCTCAAATAAGTAAAGAAAAATATCTAAACTAAGCTTTGCTATATTCCTAATGTTTCTAAGAGAATTATACTGTAACCCATAGCTCTCAACCATCCATCTCCAAAATGAGGAACACTAGCCCTCATAATGTGGAACAAATGGGCAAAATGTGGAACACATACTAATGGTTTACTAACAATTTCAACTGGGAAGGTCATAAGATGTTTAAAATATGCTGTTATTACTTATAAAGATGATCTTTTAATGAATTAATATGATTCATTTCTATTTACCATGGATTTCATTTAAAAAAACTCCTAACACCGAATGTGTGACAGAGTCTTTCAATGTGGAACTTCGAGGAACATGAACCTTTTAAGACCCCAAATGAGGTACGCTCCTCATAGTGAGGTACACTTGAGAGGTATGCTGTAACCTAAGAACTTACTAATAGAGCAAGGCAGATGTGTGGTAAATGGGTCTTCTTGTTGTCAGGTCCAAGACAGAATACTGAATGCTCTGTCTCACTAAGAGACTTCTCTATCTACAATATTACTGCTGGGATAGCTTGCAAAATGACATCATTTCTTGGCATCTGACTCATATTTCACAGATGAAACCCCCACTGCTGGAAGCTGGCAGTATTTAACATCTACCTGTGAAAATACATATAACTCAAATCTTTGGCAGATGTTGGAAGTCATAAAACAATTGCATTCCTTCATGTTTTCAAGACTAGTAATTAGTTCACCCTAAAGACAATGCAGAAATCTTCTCAGCACAGAGTCTGTGTCTCTAGCTGCTTTGGAAACTGAAAGATACCATCTTTTATTGTGTAACCTATAAAGTAATTTAATTTTAGCTATGTTTCTGAATTTTGCTGGGATATCTCAAATATTACTGCTGGGATAGCTTGCAGAATGACATAATTTCTTGTCATCTGACTCCTAGTTCCCAGGTGAAACCCCCCTGCTGGAAGCTGGAGAATTTAGCATCTACCTGTGAAAATACATATACCTCAAATCTTTGGCAGATGCTGGAAGTCATAAAGCAATTGCATTCTTTCATGCTTTCAAGACTAGTAATTAGTTCACCCTAAAGACAATACAGAAAGCTTCTGAGCATAGACTCTGTCTCTAGCTGCATTGAAAACTGAAAGATACTATCTTTTATTGCATAGTATATAAAGTAATTTAATTTCAGCTATTTTTCTGAAGTTTGCTAGACTGAAGTTAACCTCCTGTTAAAATATATACATTTAAACAGTTACGATAGTGCATGTACATTTCTGTTCTCTCCAGTAGAGCACACTGTGGATGCATTTCAAACACAAACACTTTATAAACTACCCTTTCAATACACATATCTGTACAAACCAGTTTGATATACACATGATGTACAGTTCTAATACAGTTGTAACACAAGCATCTTATATAAATCATGTTGATATTCACAAATGACATATAATTATTTACAATATTCCAGATAGCTGTACTGGCAGTATCTCCCTTTGTCAGACTCACGAACATAGATGAGTGTTGCAACACTCACCCCCCCCCCCCCTTGTCACGTCCTCACTAGTGAGGTCAGATCACAAAGCTGAGTCATTTGAAGTAAAAATCAATCAAGAAAATCCAACTAAACCAGAAACAGGAACTATTCAAAGGCAAACCACATCCTGTTAAATGACAATTTGCCAAAATTCAAGGCTCCCCTAACCCTGAGACACACCTACCTATGCAGAATTATTTATACAGTTCCTGCACAAATATGTGAATGGTTGCATAGATGCTGGCATACCTACCAGAAATAAATGCAAAAAAAAACATTAAAAACAAACCAACTGGTAGAATCTTCTACTAAACAGAGTATATAATAAAATAAAATAGAAGAAGAAAACTCATGGTCAAAATCAGGAAGAGCAACTCCCTTAAAGACAATTGGTTTCTTATACAATTAAACTAGAAACTAAGAGATCTAGTTAAGTCCAACAAGGCCAAGTATGAGGTCAGGATAGTCTTGCAGGCTAAGGACAATCACACTTCTTCAGCTATGTCCAGAACTGTAAAGATAACACACAGCAGTATGCTGAACTGCTGGTGAACAGTACCACCTTCATCTTGAAATTTGAAGCACTGGTCCCACCAATTTCTGGCCAAGAAATTAATGCTTTAAAATCAGTAAGCTAAAATAATAGATTAAACATGCACACTATATTTTCTTTCATACAGGTTCCTCCATTTCTAATCCAAGAAATTACTGGTATACAGTCAGTAAGCTAAAACAATAGATTAAGCACACTGTAGTTGTATTCTCTTTCATACAGGCTTCTTGATTTTCTTCTAGATCTTTTCTTCTGAGCCACGAAAGACCCCACCCTGCATGATATTTTACAGATACACAAAACAAACAGCACCATAAATTTCTTTACAAAACATCTTAACCTTCAATGTTACATGAAAAGCACATGCTGGCAAAATATAGTCCAGCCCCAAAAATTCCCTACTTATGGAATAAATTTCTATTATGTGTCAAGCAGTGCAACACATCGGCACCATTCAGAAGTGTTCTGGATAATTGGAGGGGCAACTGTACATTCACCCCAAGAGACATAGGATAGTGCTTCCCAACTGTGGAACTTAACTCATCCAATGTTTGTTGGGCTTATGTGGCTAGGCTTCTCAGTGATATTCTGGACTGCTTGTCTAGAATATATACCTATCAACCTAGTACATACAACAAATACCCGCAAATGTCCATTATACATACATCTATATACAAGGGCAATATCAGTAGTTAATGAATTATTTCATTTCTATAGGGTAATCCAGTGGGTGAGTATTTAACCATAAATAGGGGGAAAGTAAAGAGTCAAGCAGGAAAACTAATTACAATAATGGCATTACCATGTGTGAAAGAAGTCTGTGTACTACTTGAGGTGAAAGACGTTGCCACTTCAGCCAAAGGTAATTAGTAACATTCTAATTCAAAATCCCTAGACCAGCAGAAGCAAATATCACAGTATTCAAAGATTTCAAATGTACATACTTCCTGCTATTCTATGATGAAGACTCAGAGTTTAAATATAACTCCTAGCCCCCCAAAGGAGTGCAAATCCCACCTATAAAACTATAAATCTGTCAGTCCCTAGAAAAAAAATAAAGAAAATGGGAAGGGTAAGAGCAAACCAGCGCCCGATGGTCCACATGCATAAATAAACTTTATAATACAAGAAAAAAGCTCATCAGAATTTATAGCAAAACTAAAGACCCACAAGTCAGGGCCAACATCAAAAGGATATCCAAGGTTTTGAAAACATCTTCAGGAAAACATAGGCCTCCCACAAAATCAAACTGGCAACAGAAACTAAGAAAAATGTATTTTTTTGTTTACATCAGGAAATTTTGAAGTAATACCAAACATTGATCTGAATTTAATCATAATGGAACTGTTACTCTGAACCAGTGAATACTGCAAATTTTCCTCAAATTCATCATCAGAAAAAATCTCAAAAGCTAGATCTGTAATTCTGTCTAAATTACTGTACTACCTCTGAAACAGAGTGGTAGAGTTCTTGGAACACCCTATATACCTGGTGGATAGATAGATAGATAAATAGATAGATAGATAGATAGATAGATAGATAGATAGATAGATAGATAGATAGATAGATAGATAGATGGGTCTATATTATAATCTTGAATGTTTAATGGTTCGAATGCATAAACATCGAACTTTATGCATAGAACCATTAAACAATCAGAACTTAATAAAAAAATGTAGAACAAAAAAAAACTAACGAGTGTAGATAGGGGGGAAAGCCCCCCTGCACCTCCCACACTCCCTGCTACTTAAATATACCAACTCTGAGATCGTGCTACAGTGTAGGAAAGGGAAATCTTCCCTTTCCGCATCATACTACATTAAAGTGCGATCTCGGAGTCGGTATATTTAAGCAGCGGGGGGTGTGGGGGTGCAGGGGGGTTGCCCACCTGCATAAACCTGCAACTCAGGAAACAAATGAAGGGTCAAGGACACAAAGTCTCCAAAGCGAAAAAAGTAAAAACAGGTTTATTACTTTGCAACTAAACAGTATGATACAAAAATAAACGGTTAAGCGCATTTCATCTTAATTTAGAAGACTTCTTCAAACCTACAACAGTAGCACAAGTGCTCACTTTAATACAGACCACATGGTGGTTTCAAAAAAACATTAACCAATGGTATTGCATAAGTAATTAAGTAATTAAGCTTGGACACACGACATCAGCAACACGTCAAATACAAAAACTGCAACTATGAAAACCTGTAAAAAACAAAAATGTATAGCTGCTTTTATGCACAAATAAAGACACATTAAATCACTGCATTTAGGTAGACAGAGTGTGACTCTTAAAATATGTGATAAAAAATGATGAAAAAACTATGGAAAATGTATGCATAAATGTAAATGTTTATATACACATTGTTATGAGCTACAAGAGCGCTCCAAGTGGACTAAAAGAATGCTACACTCAAAATAAAATAAAATAGAATAAAATAAAATAAGAGACTGCAATTTCAACTTTAACCAGTGTTGATCGACTCAACTGTAATGCTTTCACAAATCAACAACAAGGGTGAAGCAAGCTTAGATGTAAGATGAGACATATTTTTAAAAGATTTAAAACATGAAGCGAAAACCTGCATTCTTTTACTCAACTACAAATAGAGCTGTTTAAAAGACTTAGACAAAAGACTTATCTAGCGCATTAGGCTCCTTAATTTCAGAATACAGGCAATGGAAGCGACTTCATTCAAACCTGGGGTGTTGTAAGAGTCAAGATGCAGTTGCCAAATCAACTCCTGTCTTTCCAAAATTAGATGATAAGGACCCCCTTTTAGATTAACAGTAACCTGACAAGTGAAAGTGGTGTGTTGGGTGTTCAGAACAATGCCTTGCCAATGCGTTAGAAGGTGACTTTTTTCTAATATGGTATGTGTGCTCATAAATCCTCTCACTTAGTTTTCTGTCCGTATGCTGGACAGGCTACACAACTAGCCAGGTAGACAACGGATTTAGAGTTAGAGTTAAATCTACCCTTAGTTTTTACCTTAAAAGAACCTGCTGTGAATTCTGTCCCTGTTGCTATATATCTGCAATAGTTACAGTTTTCACATTTAAATGTACCACCAGATCTACTACAGGTCTGGGGTTCCATTTCTAAGATCTGTTTCAAGTTCCTGTTCTTCCTGTAAATAAAAGAAAGCATTACAGTTGAGTCGATCAACACTGGTTAAAGTTGAAATTGCAGTCTCTTATTTTTATTTTATTCTATTTTATTTTATTTTGAGTGTAGTGTTCTTTTAGTCCACTTGGAGCGCTCTTGTAACTCATAACAATGTGTATATAAACATATACATTTTCCATAGTTTTTTCATCATTTTTTATCACATATTTTAAGTCACACTCTGTCTACCTAAATGCAGTGATTTAATGTGTCTTTATTTGTGCATAAAAGCAGCTATACATTTTTGTTTTGTACAGGTTTCCACAGTTGCAGTTTTTGTATTTGACGTGTTGCTGATGTCATGTGTTCAAGCCTAATTACTTAATTACTTATGCAATACCATTGGTTAATGTTTTTTTGAAACCACCATGTGGTCTGTATTAAAGTGAGCACTTGTGCTACTATTGTAGGTCTGAAGAAGTCTTCTAAATTAAGACGAAAAGCACTTAACCATTTATTTTTGTATCATACTGTTTAGTTACAAAGTAATAAACCTGTTTTTACTTTTTTTCACTTTGGAAACTTTGTGTCCTTGTGCCTTCGTTTGTTTTCTGAGTTGCAGTTTGGATTTGCTTGTTTGGATTACCCCTGCTTAAAACTGTTAGGGTAAGTATTTGAAGTTAAAATTTTTTTTTTATTTTCAAAGTTACGGAACATCAATAATATGGTGTCAACCATATTGCATTTGATGTTCTGTAATTTCAAGATTTTAATATAGACCTAGATAGATAGATAGATAGATAGATAGATAGATAGATAGATAGATAGATTGATAGATAGTTCGATCGACAGATAGATACATCAATGCATACACACAACGTTTACAAAACATGAAAGGGAAAATGTATGTCAACATAAGACCAGTCTAAGGTCTTGGGATAAGTGATGAAACAGAGCAGGAATGCATAGGAGCCAAGTCCATGTGTTTCTTTTAGAAAACCAGGAAAATCTACTTCTGAAGTCCAGGCCAACACGAGGGGACACTGGCTGACAAAGTTTGCAGACGATTACAAGTTGGGCACTATTATTAACTCCCCAAGTGATGCTGACATCCTACAGAAAGGGCTCACTTAGAGCAATGACTGGTGTCAGAACCATGGCCTTAAGCTGAATGCCAAAAAAATGTGTATCATCCTCTTTGGGGAAAACTTGGTTCCCATGAATTACCACGTCGATGGTAGTCCAATGAACACAGAAGGTGTTATAAGTTATCTGGGAACACAGGTTGACAGGATCCTCTGTTTTGACCACCACATTGCCACTGTGATCAGAAAGTCCTTCTATGTTGATCATCTCATTGCTAAGGGTTTGCATCCAGGAAGAAAGAGGTAATTGTCTCCCTCTACTCTTCCCTCATTAGACCGGTCAATGAGTACAATGCCCCATTTGGCATGTACCTCACTAAAGACCTGCAACAACTGGAGCGGCCACAAAAGTATCTCACAAAGAGGATCCTAGGCCTTAAACATTTGTCTTATATGGACAGACTTTTACAGGTGATCTCTGCTTGACTTACAAAGTCATGTCTGACCCAGCTCTGTTAGAAATACTACATCTAACAAAATCCCAGTCCCTCCGCACCACAAACTCCAGAGACCTCAACCTCATTACCACAATCAAAAAAACATGCTGGAGAGACAGGTTCATAACCCAGAGACTGCTATGGAATAGACTTCCCATACATGTCAAGCATAGCATCTCACTGGCCCTCTTCAAGAGAAATCTTCATAAGTGGATAGGAAATAGAAAATTCACCCCAGGAATCACTCCAGTAGCTTTACTCAACAGAGGCACCGGGAACTAAGGTCAGGTGGCACAATGTCAGGGTAATCCTATGGACTGGGCTTGTAAAGGCTGCAGGGCCATTAGCCTAATACACACCTATGAACCTATTAACCTATACTACTTTTATTAACTGGAGTTGAATTGAAATTCACTATGCTATGTAGAATTAACTTCCCTAGTTGATTTTAACAACTGATTTAGTTTTTGGTGTCACTCCAGGGGGAATCCAATATCTATCAACATGAAGTACATGGTTAACAAACAATGTTGCTTTGCCAAGATTGGTCCGCACCAGTCTGCTTTGGGCTTTCAGATATTGGCTAAAACTTTATCCATCCCTTCATCCCTTAGAACATTTTAAGGTAGTACCAAAACAACAAAAGTGCCAACATAGCAAACAAAAAAAAAAATCAAAGCAACCTTCACGTGTTACAAGCTCTCTTCACTCCGAAGAATGTGGACATCTGTGTTGTCAATGAGACTTGTTTTAAAGCTGCAAAAAGTATCTGGAAGTGGAAGGCTACAGTGCCTTCCACACATTTAGACCAGCTGCAGCACAGACTGGGGCTAAAGGTGGAGGTGCCTCGTATGCAACTCCAGGTTGGTAACACAGATTGATGCCCTGGAGATCATCCACATCCATAGGCAAGATTCCTTAACATGTCCTAGGCAACTACAGGATGCCCACTATGACCCATGAAGGTCACAACTCTTACACAGACCTACTAGATATGCTCACCATCCAACCAAATACTCTGTTCATTGAAGATGTGAAATACCTCTCTAGAGACTAAAACCATACACTGCTCTAACTCACAGGCACAGTGTTTGCTGGACTTTATCAACACAAACACCCTGAACCAGATAGTGCATGCTCCATCCAGAGGGTCAAACATATTAGACCTAGTATTCACCAACATGGGAGAACATTGCATCACCCCTCCCATGTTACATCAACATTGGTGAGGTCAGAACACAACTCTGCATGGAAATAAAAATCAGCTTGGAAAAACACAACTAAACCTTTAACTGTTAGGAACTAGTCTAAAGCAAACTACATCCTATTAAGTGAAAGTTTATTAAAATTCACAACTCCCTCAAACCCTGAGAACACATCTACTTATGCAGAATTATTTACAGAAATCCTGTATGAACATGTAAATGGTTATATAGAGGCTGCTGTGCCACCAAAAATAAGCCCAGATCTAACACCAAAAACAAACTCCACTAATGGAATCCTTACCTTAGCAGGGTAGGTAACAAAAAAAAAAGCGATGGCCAGAATCAGAAAGGACAACTATCTCAGAGACAAGAGCTTTCTTATTCAATTAAACAAGAAACTTAAGAGGTCTAATAAAGTACACCAAAGCCACTTACAAGGTCAGGATAGCCTCCCAGGATATAGACAATCATAATGCCTTCTTCAGCTATGTCAGGAACCTTAAAGGTATCACTTAGCAGTGTACAAAATTGGTGGTAAATAGCACAACCTTCACTGACCAAGGTAACAAAGCAAATCTACTGGCTGATATATTTAGCTCTAATATCACACTTCACTCCCCCCACTACCTCACGTGAAATCCCCTCTAGCATATCCCCCCAACTATCAACAGGGAGTAGGTCCTGGTAGCTCTTGCTAAGGCTAAAAACACTGCGGCAATGATCCCCTGACAATATCCCTGGTTAGCTTCTAAATAGCCTAAAACAAGGCCTAGCAGAACCACTTGATGCACTCTTTAGCTACAACCTCAAAACAGGTTACATGCCAGGTAAATGGATGCTGCAACAGTCATTCCTTTTCACAAGGGTGGACTATGAACTGATCCCAGGAACTACAGGCCCATCAGTCTAACAAGTCTGATAGGTTATACCTCATATCATGCGTTCCGGCCCCAAAATCCGGACCGAACCACAAAAGGAGGGGGAGTATCCATATTCATAAAGGACACCCACACCTCCAGGTTAGTGGCAACACACGAAGCATCGGAGACCATCCAGGTGCAATTAACCATAGGTAAAACTGCCCTACAGTTTGTAACATGCTACAGACCACCTTCTCAAACTCAGGAAACCCACACAGCCTTCCTGAAGACACTGGAGAGTATGAATGTCTCTCCAAACACCATCATATTGGGTGACTTCAACTACCCAAACATAGACTGGGAACATTACTCAAGCCCCAACTCCCTAGCCCAAAGGTTCCTTGAGTTCATAAACTCAAATGCTATGGAACAACTAGTCACCATTCCCACAAGAGGAAAAAATATACTAGACCTGATCATCACAAACATGGGGACAAAATGCTCCACACCGGAAGTATATCCCTCATTGGTGAGATCAGACCATAAATTAATCTCAATGGAGATCCACATCCCGCCCCCACCCCCAGCAAAAAAGACCACAGTGAAGAACTTCTCAAAAGCAAACTTCACAATTCTTAAGACTGGAGTGGTATCCTTCAAGGCCCCCGAGCCAGTGGAAACCACAACCCACGCTGCTGAAACCCTTACAAATGCCTTCTACGAGCACCTCCAGGGATGTATGGATCAAGCAATCCCTAATAAAATCAAGACCCTTTCCACCAAAGGCAGGCGCCCGGTCTGGTGGACTCCAGCCATAAACAAACTCTACAACAAGAGGAGAAAGCTACTACATGACAGAGCAAAATCCCTAAAAGGGAAGGCATCTCTGATCAATACTAGCAAAAACTACGATCACTCATAAAATCATCCAAGGCCAACTTTGAGAGAAAAATCGCTAATGACACAAAAGACAATCATAAAGCCTTCTTTAGCTATGTTAGAAACCTGGGTGGAAACTCCCAGATATGCTCAGAATTAGTCCAAAATGATAAAAAAATCAGTGAACCCACAGACATTGCCAACATACTGGCAGACAGGTTCAGTGCAAATTTCTCCCTCCCTCCCCCCCAAAAGGAGAAATATCTATCCCACCAGAGTCTAGCCTCCCAAACATCTCAGATGCCCAGGTGAGAGCTGCTCTCTCTAAAGCAAAAAACACAGCATCAATGGGACGGACGGTGTCCCTGGCTGTGTGCTACTAACTCAGTGAGGAACTAAACCCACACATAAGGCTGCTATTTAATCTTAGCCTTACTACAGGATAATGTACCCAAAGAATGGCGTCACGGCAACTGTGGTCCCACTCCACAAAGGCGGTGCTTCTACGGACCCTGGAAATTACCGCCCCATAAGCTTGACGAGCCTTGTCTGCAAAGCTATGGAGAGGATCTAATGGAACTCATAAATAAAGACATTGGGGACCTACAGACACTGGATCCTACCCAATTTGGCTTTGTCAAGGGCAGATCCTGCCTCTTGAACTTGGTCGACTTTTCAAACAGTCACTAAGGCCATTGATGAGGGTAAGGCAGTTCACACAGCCTACCTTGACCTAGCAAAAGCGTTCGACACAATACCCCACTCGGGCATCATAGAAAAGCTCACCAGCTTAGATGTAAACCCATATGTCACAAGATGGGTTGCAAACTGGCTCAAGGACAGAACACACAGGGTTAGAGTTGCTGGTGCCATGTCAGACTCTAAGCCGTCACGCGGTGTCCCACAGGGCTCAGTCCTGGGCCCCTCTTGTTCGGCATTTATTTTTCTGAAGTGCAGGCAAACATAGGGGATTGTGGCTGACAAAATTTGCAGATGACTGCAAACTGGGCACCATAATTGACACTCCATCAGACATAGACATCCTCCAGAAAGGTCTCATAGAAATGGATAACTGGTGCCAGAGCCATGGCCTTAAGCTAAATGCCAAAAATGTATAGTCATACCCTTTGGGAAAAACAAGGTAACCCCTAATTACCACATAGGTGGTAATCCATTAAACACGGAAGAAGTTATCAGGGACCTGGGGACCCAAGTTGACAGTAACCTCTCTTTTGACACTCACATTGCCAAAGTGGTTAGGAAGACCTTCTACATTGCCCACCTGATCATGAAGGGATTCACATCCAGATCAGGAGAGGTCATTGTACCCCTGTACTCTTCACTTATCAGACCAATGATTGAGTACAACGCCCCATTCGGAATGTACCTTACCCGACACCTGCAGCAGTTGGAAAGACCCCAAAAGTTCCTCACCAAAAGGATAAAGGGGCTCAAACATATGTCATACGATGCCCGACTGAAGAAACTCCAGCTCTATTCAGTCGCATACCGCCTGCTCAGAGGTGATCTGTGCCTGACATACAAGGCCATGTCCAACCCGGAATTAATGGACATGCGCCACCTCAAAAATCCAAATCCACCAGAGCCACGAGAGCAAGAGACCTAAACCTCAACACGGATATAAATAGGACGTGCTGGAGGGACAGATTCATCACCCAGAGACTCCCTACACTATGGAACAGAATCCCAGTCCATGTGAGGCAGAGCCCCTCACTGACTCTGTTCAAGAGAAATCTTGACGAGTGGATGGGAGATCGTAGGTTTACCCCGGGAATCATCTCTGTATCACTGCTGGACAGAGGCACAGCAAACTAATGGGTATAGTATTCTCATCCTAAGGGGTGGTGAAAGCCACACACACTCTGGCTAGGCTTATAAATGCCCTTGGGCAGATAGCCTAGTATGAACCTATGAACCTATGATATGCAAAGCCATGGAATTAATTATCATTGAAGCTGGCAACCTACAGAAACTGATCCCATCCTAGTTCCCCTTTGTTAAAGGTCTTGTCTACTCAACCTAGTAGACTTCTTGAGAGGGTCACCAAGGCTATGGGTAAGGGCAAAATGGTGCATACCACCTACCTTGACCTGGCCAAGGCATACAGTACAATACCCACTCAGGTATTGTTGACAAACTCTCAGAACTAGGCATAAATCTCTTCATAACTTACTAGATTTCAGGATGGCTCATACATAGGACACAGGAAGTCAGGATTGGTGAGCGCACATACACCAGGAGACCAGTCACCAGTAGAGTATCCCAGGACTCTGATTTGGGCCTGTTGTTGTTTGGCATCTACTTCGATGAAGCCAAAGACCTCTTGCTTACCAAGTTTGCAGATGACTGTAAATTAGGAGCTATCATAGACACCTCCCCCATTGACAGTAACATCTTACAAGAGGGTCTAACACAAACAACTTTATTTATATTATTTTATTTTATTTTACATTGGTTTACCAGGAAAGTCTGACTGACTGGACATGGTTCCTTTTTCAGCTGAGGTCGAGGGAGAAAAGCTCCACATTCAGGAAAATTTTATAAACATATTTACATATAAATGACTTGGCTATATAGACAAGGATTAGCTATATAGGCAAAACAGAACATAGTTGCGGTAATATTTACAGAAGTTACAGAGCAGAACAAAAGTGTGTGTATGCATGTATATATATATATATATATATATATATATATATATATATATATATATATATTTATATATTTATATATATATATATATATATATAGATAATATATATATATTTATATATATATATATCTATATATCTATATATATATATATATATATATATATATATATATATATATGCACACACACACACACACACACACACACTGGCAATATACACAATAATTGCAGAACAGAGCCTATACCTTGCAATGTTGCCATTTACCTATATAAGCCAAATGAAAATGGACTCAATTAGAGAGCAATAATAGTGCAAGAGCTTTGATAAGTATATATATATATATATATATATATATATATATATATATATATATATATATATATATATATATATATATATATATATATATATATATATATATATACATATATATATATATATATATATATATATATATATATATATATATACATATATATATATATATATATATATATATATACATACATATATATATATATATATATATATATATATATATATATATATATTCACTTTAGAAACTCGAATTACTGAAATGTCGAAATTCAGTATTTCAAGCCCATAAAGTGGAATCCTGAGAAGAGCAAAAGCACAGAAGAGCGAAAGTCAAAACCTCAAATACCGGAGGTTTTGAATTTCGCACTTCTGAGGTTTCGCTGTGGTTACGGACTCAGGTAAGTGTGTGTGTGTGTGTGTGTGTGTGTGTGTGTGTGTGTGTGTGTGTGTGTGTGTGTGTGTGTATGTGTTAAGGGTTTTGTGTAGGGGCTGTGGTGTATGCATAGCCGGCGTTAGGCACCCGCGAAACCCGCGGCTGCGGGGAGCCCCCGATTACATCCCAGCAAACGAGGGCCCCCATGCAGCAGCTGTGAGTTTCTCTGTCCCCTCTGCTCTTTGCTCAGCAAAGCACCTTTTGGACGTCCACACGGCTCAGTAACATCACCGCATGACTGCAAACTGTTTTCCTCCTCTTTTTTTTTTTTTTTTCATGCCTGTAAGCACAGGACCTGATTGGCTGCAGCAGCCAGGAAAAGAACTTGTTTTTTTTTTTTTTTTTTTTGACATGTAATAATGTCCAAACTGTCACTGGATAAGGAGGTTGAACTGGTAAATAAAAGGTTTAAGGTAGGAAAGCAGGATTTAGCAGTCTGCTGTACCAACTGGATGTGAGATGTTTTGTTTAGCATGTGTAGATAGTGTCAGGAGCCAGTCAGAGATAGTTTTTTAATGTTAGTATCATTGACTTAGAACATTGACAGAATTAGAGTGCATGCATTAATACGCATTTTTGAAGTAAAATAACTCTTAACTGTAGTGAATGACTTTATTTGATGATTACAGTCCACCCCCTTTTTTTTCTAAAAGTGTCTGGGAGTTTAAGAAGGTCAGAACGAAAATATGAGCTAAAACCAAGGACACGAGAGACGTTGCGTAGAGCAAGTTGGAGATTAAACAGTGTACGGTACGGGCATCCAAGTTTATTTTGTGTGGAGAGGGGACAAGGCAAAGTTAAAAGACCCAAAAAGATTGCTCTCCTTTGGACTAATATTTGAAACTTGTCAAAAGCGGAGTCAGTGTTCTAAGTCCTACACAAACTAAACAAATACTACACCTTTCAACTTTCCAGATTTTGGCAGAATGCCCATATATTTGCCTCGTATATTTGGTCTGTTCGTCACAAACATTTGTGGTTTTATGCAAATTATTGAGGGTTGAAGTCACTAAAGATATACATTTCAGTCTTGGACTTCATATCTCTCAGTAAATAAATGCTAATGCAAAGCTTATTACCCTACTACTTTCTAAATTCATAAGCGCCATATTTTGGGTCTGTGACCTCCATTATATTTAGATTTGCACATATTTATTGCACTTGGAGGTGGAGAGGTATAACAAACCCATAAATATAAATTATGTATTTCATGGTATGTATGTTGCAACATGAATATATTTTGTTTCTTAGGGGAGATCTTTGTTCATATGTTGGCACTAGGCTATCGGCCCTAGGGCCTATACAAGCCTAGCCATAACAATTCCCTGGCTATTTCTTCACAGAATACTTACTTATCTGGTCCCCTGTTTAGCAGGGTGATTGACGTGATCCCCGGGGTGAATTTCCTATCTCCCATCCAGTCGTCAAGGTTACTTTTGAAGAGGCAAATCAAACAAAGCAGTACTGGATAAAATGCCTCTGCAGAACCAAGAAAATGCAATATCCAAACAGAAGAGGCTCACCACAGTTTGTTAAAGTCTGAAGAAGCGTTGAAATGTGAAAGCGCTTACTTTTACTGCAGTATTAAATTGTTTTATTTTATTACATGGTCGTAGTGAGCCTCTTCTATTTGGATATTGTACTTTTGAAGAGGGCCAAAGAGGTGTGCAGCTTGACATGTATGGGCAGTCTATGGTTCAGGAACATATCCCCCCAGCATGTTTTGTTCATTGTGATGACCAGGTTTAGATCCCTGGAGTGTGTGGCTCTGAGGGATTGGGATTTCTTTAAGTGTAGCATATCCAACAGCACTGGGCTTGACATGGCCTTGTACATGTTAAGCAGAGATTGGCACTGAGTAAGTGATATGCGACAGAGTATAGCTGGAGTTTGTTAGACAGTCAGCACAGGGCATCTGCTTTAGGCCTGTGATTCTTTTAGTGAAGTATTTCTGTGGCCTTTCCAGTTGTTGCAGATGTCTTGTGAGGTACATACCAAATGGGGAGCTCTACTTCTATAGTGGGTCTAATGAAGGATGAGTACAGTGGGACAATGACCTTCTTTTTTCTGGATGAAAAGCCCTTAGTGATGAAGTGTGCCACATAGAAGGATTTCCTGACTGTTGTGGCTATGTGGTTATCGAAGGTGAGACCATTGTCCACCTGTGTCCCTAAGTCC
>NC_056747.1:346008970-346041470 GCF_019279795.1 Protopterus annectens | reverse complement strand
ATTTTGTTTAAAGAATTAAATGGAAAATGGCAAAATAATTTTACAGTGGCCCTTAATCAGTTGAAGCTGCAGAGAGTAGTAGATTCAACTATTAATTTGCAAACTCTTAAGTGTCCTTCATGCAAGCCAATGAATTATTCCTCCTTTGATTAGCAGATGGCCTAACAAATGGCAACAAGAGTATAACTATTCAGCTTTAGTAAGTAAGATACTCTATAAGAAAATATTAATACAAATGCAGTTATTGACATGACTGGTTGACATTCTAGAGTCACCCACCCACAAAGTTGAAATAAATTCATTCCCACTATGTAGTTTACTAAAAAAAGGTAAATGCCAGTCAGTGGCATATCTAGGTTTCATTCCTTGCCAAGGTACAGCAACTTGATGGCAAGTGATACCATGCATACTAACCTGCTCATATCACTTTGAAAGCCTAATATTTGCTTGATAATTACCATGCTAATCTAAGAACATATGTGTTTGCCATTTTGCAAGCAGTTTCTAATCGGTGAGTCTCCTCTGTAGTACACTTGGCTACTTTATGCTGGCTCTGTGAATCTACGTCAGTGGTTCATGTTTGAGCAGCTGTCTTGGCAGATGAAAAGGAAAGGGGACAGAGTGAATGACAAACACTAGCTGGCTGACTGCATATGTAGGAAGCCTGTTCAGCTGCAGTGCAGACACACAGAGGAGGCTAGCTGTTGCAACAAGGCAGCATGAAGGGATGTGGACAAGCACCCAACAAGCATCAGTTTTCAGTGATGTAGTCATGGATTGCATACACAACCTATGCAGGAGTCTGTTGCTTGGACTGGGAATGTCCCATTTGCACAGGCTGACACAAGATAGCTCACAGGCCAAGGATGATCACAATGCCTTCTTCAGCTATGCCCAAAACCTTAAAGATAATATGAAGTAGTGTGCTTAAATGGTGGTGAAATCCCCTCCGGCGTACTTCCCCCAACTGTTAGCAGAGACCAGGTGCTGACAGCACTCACTAAAGACAAGAACACCACCTTTGTGGGTCCCAGCAACATCCCCAGTTGCCTCTTGAACAGCCTAAAACATAACCTTGGGACCTCATGAGCCACCCTTCAACTACACCCTTGAAAAAGGCTATATTGCAAATGAATGGAGGACCACAAGAGTCATTCCCCTCCACGAGGGCAGGCCATCACCTGACCCAGTGAACTACTTATCCATCAGTCTAAAAAGCCTAATACATAAAGCCATGAAATGAATTATCATGGTAATGATAAACAAGGGCATTGACAACCTTCAGACAGTGGACTCGTCCCAATTTGTATTTGTTAAGCGAAGGCTGTGCCTACTTGACCTGATAGATTTCTTTGAAAGGGTCACCAAGGCAATTGACAAAGGTAAAACACTACATAATGTATATCTTGACCTGACCAAGGCATTCAATACAATACCCCACTCAAGCATTGTTGACAAGCTTTCTGAGCTAGGCATAAATCCCTTCATAACTCAATGGATCACCATCTGGCTCACAGATGGGACACAAGAAGTCAGGATTGGTGAGACTATCTCCACCAAGAGACTGGTCACCAGAGGAGTACCACAGGGTTCTGCACTGGGCCTGCTCCTGTTTGGCATATACTTCTTAAGAGAAGGCTAACAGTCAAGGCCTCTGGCTCACCAACTTTGCAGATGACTGTAAACTGGGAGATCACAAAAATGACTGGTGCCAAAATCATGGCCTAGAATTCATGCAAATAAATGCATCATAATGCCCTTTTGGAATCTGTCAACCCAAGTTAATTACTCCATCAATAACATACCCCTAATAATTAAACCAGTAGTGAGGGACCTGGGAACATATTTAGACAGCAATCTGGCCTTTCACCAACACATAGCTAAGATAATAAGACAGATAATTTGATGTAGCTGAACATATAGCTAAGGGTATGCCATCCAGGTCCAAGGAAGTTATAGTTCCACTCTACTCAACCCTTAACATGCCTATCATTGAGTACAATGTCCCTTTGGCATGTAAGCAGACACTTGCAACAGTTCGAACACCCACAAACGTTTCTCACCAGGAGAATTCAGAGCATGAATACCCTGTCCTACACTGATGCCTAAAGGCTCTGCCACTGTACTCAGTCTCCTACATACTGCTGAGAAGGGATCTTTGCCTGACATACAGGGCTTCCTCAGACTTACCCTTGATGGATCTGTTGCACATATGCAAAACATACAGCACCAAAACAATAGATCCAGGCATCAGAACATCACTTGTGACATAAACAGAACAAACTGGAAAGATAGATGTGTCCCAAGGGATCTTCAAGATATAGAATTGGCTTGTCATCCATGTAAAACTGACCCTTTCCAAATGAAAAATTGACAGTTGGATGGGAAATCATAAATGTACCCCACAATCTAGCCCCTATGTCCGTTATGGACAAAGATTGTCAATAGGAAAAGTATTATCCCAACTAACATCCCCCCACAAATCCTTAGTTAACTCCCTAAGGACATGACCCCCAGTATGGACGCCCATGATACTCGGGATCCAAATGCTTAGGGGTGAGTCTCTAGGCTTGTAAGGGCCCTAGTGGTCATTAATCTAGTAACAACCTATGAACCTAAGTAACCTGATAGATAGCAAACTGCCTCACAAATACAACCCAGAAATTTCAGATGAGTGGCTATATCTCCTCTAAAAAATCTGACACCAGTGGAGTATCACAGAGCTCTCCCCAAATCTTTTTATTACTGCTACAGATGGTAACCCACTACCACTAGTAACAGAACAGAGGTACCTTGGGATCTTTTTTTACTGACAGTGCAGACTACAGGAGCAACATATGGTAAAACAGCACAGACACTGATACACTAAGGTAGCCTGTACTGTATGCGCGTGCCTGTGTGTGTGTGTGTGTGTGTGTGTGTGTGTGTGTGTGTGTGTGTGTGCGTGTGTGTCTGTGTGTGTGTGTGTGTGTGTATTTGAGCAAATATGTGATATCTGTTGAAAGAGATAATGGGACCACATAGAGCTCAAGTCTTGGATGTTCCCAGCCCACCTCTGAAAAATTATTCAGCCATGACTGGGTAGAATGATTATTTTTGCAGGCAACACAGACCTGTAAGATATGTGGAAAGAAAGACGATAAACAGGAGTAGTCTAGAAGAAATCCACATTTGACTGAGCAGAAGTGCACACCAGGAGCATGGGTGAGGATGCAGATCAGTACATGGGAAAAACACTGCATCACATCCTACGACCACAAGCCTATATATATATATATATATATATATATATATATATATATATATATATATATATATATATGTATATATATATATATATATCTATATATATATATATATATGTATATATATATATATATATATATATATATATATATATATATATATATATATATATATACACAGCAAAGTCTGCAGGTACATCATGGGCTGTATCCATGGTGTCATCACTGGGCATGTATTTGTGGACTCTGCCATCAATGGAGACTAACCCCACCAGATGTTACAGTTAAAGCTACTGCTTGGCTGATGTGCAGGTGTAGAGTATGGGTGGTCGCTTGTGTCTAGACAAAGACCATAGGTACATGCTCATGTATAACGGCAGGCCAATGCCACCTAAAGACCAGGATCACAGGGCACAGCCCTACATATCTGTCACATATGATAATGGCTATCAATATATCTAGACACAGCCTTAGGCTATGAGTAGGCCACACAGGGAAACTATGTCAAGGTCACATGTTGGAACGTCATCCATAGGTTCATAGGTTCATACTAGGCTATCTGCCCAAGGGCATTTATAAGCCTAGCCCAGAGTTTTGTGGCTTTCACCACCCCTTTAGTCTGAAGGAAACTATGCCCATTATTTTGCTGTGCCTCTGTCAAGCAGTGACACTGAGGTAATCCCTGGGGTATATTTGTGATCTCCCATCCATTGGTCAAGATTTCTCTTGAACAAGGCCAGCGAGGTGCTCTGCCTCACATGTACCGGGATTTTGTTCCACAGCATAGGGAGTCTCTGGGTGATGAATCTGTCCCTCCAACACGTCCTATTAATAACCGTGTCCAGGTTTAAGTCTCCCGCCCTTGTAGTTTTGAGGGATCTAGATTTTTTGAGGTGAAGCATGTTCATCAATTCTGGGTTGGACATGGCCTTGTATGTCAGGCACAGGTCACCTCTGAGCAAACGGTAAGCGACTGAATAGAGCTGGAGTTCCTTCAGTCGGGCAGCATAAGACATATTTTTGAGGCCGTTTATCCTTTTGGTGAGGAACTTTTGTACAAAGTGATGTGCATGTAGTGCAGTCTCAGTGGCCATCCTATAACTGACATGGTCTCAATGGCCATCACACAAATCACAAGGCAATCATGGTCATGCAATTCCAATACTTTGCATCTAGTTTTGATGGCACTGCCATCTGATGAAGACAGCAAGATGACTGTAAACAGACAGTATGTAAACCCTCATTTGACCAATGGCCTATCTCATATTATTGGGTAGCATGGCTACGCTTAAAAAGGCCCTTTAGAGTAGTTTGCCTACTATTGTACTATGATACTATGATCATGCTCCTGAAAGACAGCATGCAGCTTAAAAAGATAGCATCAGGCATTAAAGGGAACAATAATGTATAAGCATAAGATAAACGCAGGATGGCTCAGAGATCATGTGGTGACTTTTTTGTCCATGAGTTACAAATGTGTGGATGGCTTCCCACGGGATGCTGTGAAACAAAAAGCTGTGGATGAATGCCAGAATACATGAGATACCAAAACAACTGGTCTAATAGGATATACGAAGATGTTGTATAGCAGTTCACGATAAACTGTACATTACCTAAGAGCCAATGTAATGGGCAGATTTAGGTAGGATATGGAATCCTTGGTGCAAACAAACTGCATTTTTATACATAGGATATACAGCCGCAGTAAATTTACGCCAGTCATACTATTTAATAGTGATGTCAAGGGCATTTTCCTGCATGGTTTATTCAATGTAAGCAGCTATCCTTTCCTGAGCAGATTTATTATGATGTTAACATGGCTGCCTCTAAGAGCAGAGGTACTTTAACATATGTACAGAGCTACAGACTTTGCAAGAGGCAGCTGAGTGAAGCTGCCAAAACTGACTGCAGTAATGTCTTATTGTACAAGACAGCAAGTCAAGTATTCTAGTATCTATATGAGTACACTTATAACAGTGGCAATAAACTCATTAATCTAAACCACTTCATTGGTTGCAGTCTACATGCCTGGAAAATAGTCATTGTAATGCTGTTACACAAGGATAGCCCAATCATAGACCTGGTAAACACAGACTGATTAGTCTCACTAGCTTCATACTTAAAACTATGAATATATTACCTCAGATCTCCTCAGTCTGGATGTTGAAAATCTCCTAAATGGGGAGCCTCATCAGTTTTGGATTTGTCAAAAGAAAGTCCTGCCCTTTAAACTCATTAATTTCTTTGAAAAAAATCACCAAAGCATTGAATAGTGGTTATGCAATACATATGATGCATTTGGACCCTGCTAATGCTTTTGACACTATTGCCCATGCAGGTATTAATGACAAACTTGTAAATATGAATATAAATCATTATGTAGTACAGTGGATAGTAACTTGGTTGTCAGAAAGAACCCATGTGGCTAGAAGTCATGTGTGCCACTTCTGAAAGAAAACAAATTGTGTGCCACAACTAAATCCTTTATATCCAATGATGGCAAGAATGAAAACCATAATAAAGGAAAGAAATTTAGTCTTATTCTTCAACTTTGCTTTTTCATGTATCATTTAAGCATATCCTGACTTATCATGGCCTCCCTGGAATAAATAAAGTAAGCTGGTGTTGGAGGGGGGGTGCTAGGCACCAAGAGGCCATGGGGTTATAGATACTTTGGGGAGCATTTTAGAACTTTCCCCCCCAATCTTTTGATCCATTGCTGGTTTCAACATAAATTATGCTACAGAAAATGACTTTTCAATACTACTTTTTCATTTCATTTCAAGGAAGAAATAATTTATACCCAAGTTTTAATGCTCAAAGCTGACCAAACACCAGTTCACAATGAAATAAGAAGACACATGCTTTATTAGGCCCATCATTGAGAACTATCCCCCACTGGCACATATCTCACAAAGTATTGAAAGCAACTCAAAATAATTTAATGTGTTCTTAACAAAAAAGATCTCATGCCTCAGTACCCCTAGATACACTGATAGAGTAAAAAACGTGTTCCTCTACAAAGTGTATTACAAATTCCTAACAGGGTCATATCCACACAAATTCCCATGCTACGAATGACTCAGCACTCTAAGAACACCTTCATCACAATAAAACTAGTTGTAAACACCAATACATCCAAGTACTCCAGTTGCTTTCCAGGGTCAATAAAGGCCACCTCTTTTGAATATCCTTCACTTTTTATTACACAAAAGCACACACTGAAATCATAAAATACACTGCATCAATGGACTTAGCGCTTTCATTTCCTAATCCAGCAACACCATCAGAGTCAACTTTTTCTTTCCACTTTGCCATTTAAATAGACCCAACACCTACATCATTGGTCATAAATTAATTGAACTTCCTTTTTTAAAAAAACTCTTAAACTTTACTTAAAAACACTTTACATATTTTATTTTTATATATTAACACCTTGTGTAATATAAAATAACCTACAAATATATAAAAATTATATAATATATATATATAAACATATATGTAAAAATATATATATATATAGTCAAGTTATACACACACATATATAAAATGAATACATGTAATAAAGAGTTCAAAATTTTTTTTATAGAATTCCATACTTAGTGTTATATTTATTTATTATTGATTTTATTAGTTTAATATCTGTTTGTTCTAATTTTAAGTGCTGGCACTAGTGAAATGTGGTCATTGAGCTCCGGTGGGTTACAAGCATCTAGCTGCAACTGTCATATTAACTCCCTTATTTCCAGTTGTGCTTCCCACTCCCAACCTCTTTCATTTATTTTAACCTGCTCAATGACCCAAAACTTAAAATCAGCTTGAAGACATGTTACTGTATGTCTATAAAGGGCATTAGTTTCTTTCTTTCTATGAATGTCGTACATGTGCTCATATACCCTCTCTTTCAAACTCCACTCTGTCTTCCCTGTATAATATGAACCACATGTTATGCATTTTCCTAAATAAATTATACCCTTCGACTGACAATTATAATATCCCTTTGGGTAGAATGACATATTAATACACTCTAATTCTAAAGTCTCTTGGTTATATACAAAAGGACATTGTGGACATCTGCTGCATTTATACGTATCTACCTTAGTCTTACTTTCATTTTCCTGTCCTTTTTCAAGTCCTTTTTCAAAAATTTCTTTCAAGTTCCTATTTTTCCTATACCCAAATTTCACATTTTTAGAGAAAATGTTTAAACTATTAGGCATTGCTGAGAATAAGGTCCAGTTTTTATGTATGATGTTATTTATTCCCCCTGTGTCTTGATTGTAAGTTAACACCATATAAATATCTTCCATCTCATTTTTCTCATCTTTCTTTTCCTTTTGATGGTTTCCTGATAGTTCTAAACCATTATTTTGTCCATTCATTAATAACGGTATATATTTCTTATTCCATCCTTTCAGTACTTCTTCCTTAATACTTTCTATAATCTCCATAGGGTAACCCCTTTCTTGAAATAAACTTTGTAAATAGTCTAATTCTACCTTAGTATCCTCTTCTTCAGATGTCATACATATCGCTCTAAT
Organism: Protopterus annectens; assembly: GCF_019279795.1. Lineage (NCBI taxonomy): Eukaryota > Metazoa > Chordata > Ceratodontiformes > Protopteridae > Protopterus > Protopterus annectens. The sequence goes on along the minus strand of NC_056747.1, from coordinate 346,033,684 downwards.
CATTTGACCTTTATTATGTTCCATTTATTATTTATTTTTTATTTCAGTTTGATTACCGGGAAGGTCCACTGGGCTTGGGGGCCCATTTTCAGTGGAGGCCCGCGGAGAAAAGCTCCACAGGAAACAACAATTTTAATTACATGAAAAATTCAAACACAGTTTGCATTGCAAATAACAGGTTGTTACAAATATCAAAAAATACTAACAATTTCTATTATGTTCAGGAAGAAAAAAACAGGCATATAGTATAAAAAACAAGAATTTACTGTTTAGTTACCTTTTCAATCAATATTTTAAAAGAGGATAGGAAGGTAAAGAGGTTAGCCTGGAGAGAAGGGGGAAGATAGCTTGAGAGGTGTGGGCTGAAGAGTGCATTTGCATATCCTATTTAGACTGAGGTAAGAATGAAGTTGGGTTTTGAAGTTATTTAGGTTGTTGCAGGTTTTTGTTTAATAGGATGATTACTACTATAGTATAGATATGAATTTGAAAAAAAAAATCTCTTTTCTATACAATTTAGACTTAAATTTGTTGTTAACATTATCTTTCAGAATAGTGGCATCTAAAAAGTTCACATGTTCTTCCCATACTTCATATATAAATTCTAAAATCTCTGTAGAATAATTAATATAACTTACAAAATTATCTATTTCTTCTCTAGGTCCCTTCCAAACCAAACATATATCGTCCAAGAATCTAAAATATGCTTTAATAAACTGGTTATATCTAGAATTAAAAATAAAATGTTTGTCCCAGTATAATAATACTATATCAGCCACTATAGGGACACATGCTGCACCCATCGGTATTCCATCTATCTGGTGGTATAACTCTACTTGAAAGTATATAAAGTTGTTTTTCATTGCCAATTCTACATTTTCTAATATAAGTTAAATTCTCTACCATCAATAAATTCAAATTCTATCATCATTTCTTCCTGCCATTTTAACCCCAATTCATGTGGAATTACAGAAAATAAGTCTTTCACATCCACTGTAATAAACTTATATTCCACATCATATGTTAGTTCTGCCATCTTTGTAAGGAAGTCCCATGAGTCTATAAGAATACGCGGATAGAATTTGTGGAAAACTAGTTGTAAACCTATACTGTCACATCAACAATACCTGATGGCATAACAAGTACCTTACCCAATGCATTCCACATTTGTAAAACAGGTTGACGTTAAATATTAAGCAAGTACTTATCTTGCAACCTTTAAAACCAGTATGGATAACTACAAGAATTCAGGACAAAATTAGTTTCATTCCTTAAACCTGCTTACTCTCCCTTCTTCACTTACTTCCTTACTTCTGTCAAATTCTCTTCCCTGACTATCTTTCGAAATATACCATAAGCCTGTTTTTCCCTCACTTTATATTGCAATTCCTGTTTGTATTACACTAACTTGTCTTTAATTTCTCTACAAACTGTCTAAAATTTCTCTACATATTAAATGACTGTCATATAACTTGTATTGATTCTTAACTGTTTTTATTTTATCACTAATTTGTTGTAATTATTTAAAGTGCAGATGTTTTTGTTTTATTTTTGAAGATTGTAAAATCATTGTTCTTAAAAAGTTTCTCTGCAGGTCTCCTCTGAAAATGGGCTTCTACCCAGTCGGACTTCGGTAATCAAATGCCAATCAATAAATAAATAAATAAAACCAACAAATTGATTTTTTTGAAAATGGGTTGTTTGCCCCTACCAGAAGAAAAGCAATCATTCTTTTCTTCCAGTCTTTTGTGGATGAAATCAGAGTTTCATTTTTCTGAACTTACTATATGTACAAGCAGGGAAAACCACAAAATGGAGTCTGGGTATGTTATGTACTGCCTGGTTACCATACAAACAAACAAACAAACAAGCAAACAAACAAACAAAAATGTATTATGTAGGTCAGATGTAGTTCATAATCATAGCTCTCAACCTCCTTGCTCCAAAATGAGGAACACTAACCTTCATAATGTGGAACAAATGAGCAAAATGTGGAACACACACTCTTAATTTACTAATAACTTCAACCAGGAAGGTCATAGGATGATTAAACTATGCTGTTTTTACTTATAAATATGATCTTTTAATGAATTAATATGATTCATTTCTACTTACCATGAATATCAGTTAAAAAAGACTAACATTGATGGTGTGATGCAGCTTTTCAATTTGGAATTTTGAGGAACATGAACTTTTTAAGAACCCAAATAAGGTACGTCCCTCGTAATGAGGTACACTTGAGAGGTATGTTCATAATACATTTTTTTCAGCCAGTTTAGATCTAAATCATTTAATCACAAATCATCTTCATACCCAAATCTGTCGCAGCATAGGCCACAGCTGTAGAAAATAATCTCATTTAAATGACAAAGAAGAACATTCATAAGTGATAATCTTTAAATGTGTCTAGACTGGTCCCTGTTTAATACAAAGGCAAGCTGTTAGCACATCATTTGAGCTTGCATCTACCATCACCACCGGTTGCAACAAACACAAAAAGGCAGTCATTGGTGGGGGAATTCACAGCAGGGTTTCTCTGAAGGCAATAAATGCCTTTAGTAATCCTCATCCATCTTGTTATTGAAGCTTTGTTAATAAATATTTAATTAATTGTGCGTGTGTGTGTGTGTGTGTGTGTGTGTGTGTGTGTGTGTGTGTGTGTGTATGTGTACATGTATGTATTTAATTTATTTACTGAAACTAAAAAATTAATTCACGTTCAGTCATAAACCATAAAGGTCCAAAACACATGCCCACATTTACCTCTCATCCCTCCTGAATTTGGGGAAACACCTCTAATTTGTTCTCAAAATTTTGTTCCATCTCTTCTAAATTTGGGAATTATTTTGAGTTAATAGCACCAGTAAGAGTATCTTATATGGCGGCTTTTCCCTAATTATTTTTTGTTTTGATTTGACACATACATACACACACAACATACAGTGTTCAAATGCATGTGCAGCTATTTACTACATTAGAGAAGTGGGCAACTTTGTCTCTTTTTTATGGCACAAAGTTTTACAGAACAAAATCATGTTTATTACAGTCCTTTGCAAAAGCTGTTTACAAATAAAAAAATGAGTACACTGAACAAAACAAAATGAGCAACAACACACACACACACACACACACACACACACACACACACACACACACACACACACACACACACACACACACTCAAAAATAATAACAATTAGCATCATCATAAAGCATGTCATGAATGAAGATCCCTAACCCTAAAATAATTGCCCACCCAACACTAAAGTCCTAATTGCTCCTTTTATCTGCATTCCACTTGCACTCCCATTCTGGATCATTCCCTAAACCTAATACATCTCCTGCTCGCTATGGTTCAGTAAACCTAAAATTCCCATCAACTCCCTAACCCTAATGATCTTATCACTCCCTAAACCCCTAATTTAATGTTTTTTTTTTAACACACTTTAATGAAAGCGCTTTTTCGGTGAAAGCGCTTTTGTTAAAGTGTGTTTGGTGATTGTGGATTTGGACTATTGAACTTTTGTTCAATAGTCCTAGATCCATATATATATATATATATATATATATATATATATATATATATATATATATATATATCTACTATAGTTTATCGAAGTTTCAAAACTTCGCAGACCATAAAGCCGAGGTCATATGATCAATGTTTTGAAACTTCAAAATAAAAATAAAAACCACAAAAAGTAAACAAAATACATTATACTTACCTTTCACACCCCACACCCCCTGCTACTTAAGTATATCAACTCCAAGATCTCACTACAGTGAGGAAAATATCAAACCGGAGTTCCGCATTATATGGCGATCTTAATGCAAAGTGTTTGAAGTTTTAAAACCTTGATCATCTGGTCTCAACCATATGGTCTTCGAAGTTTTGAAACCTCGATAAACTGTAGTAGATTTTTATATATATATATATATATATATATATCTATATATATATATATATATATATATATATATATATATATATATGGGTCTACTTCTCTTAATCGACAACACAGTTTGTCGGGTAACAGAAGATCGAACCCACTTCAGCGAAATTGTAAACATCATCGAAAGTGCACTTTCGCTGAAGCTGATTGTCAAAAAACACAAATAATTAAATTGAAACTGTTTATGCACCCCCCCATGTGGAAGGCTGTGCCCCCCACACCCTCCTACTTAAATATACCAACTCCGAGATTGCACTACAGTGGGGAAAAGGATATATTTCCTTATCCCCACTGTAACCGGCTTATGCGAAAGTGCACTTTCGATATTGCGCACTTTCGCTGAAGTGGGTTCGGTCTTCTGTTACTCGACAAATTGTGTTGTTAAGAGAATGGGATCCATATATATATATATATATATATATATATATATATATATATATACATACACACACACACACATGCACGCACTCACACACATACATACATATATACATACATACACATATATACATACATGCTATTCTGATATTCAAAATCTCCAGCAAGGACAGCACCAAACAAATGATTTGTGTGTTAATCATGGGCTTACCTTCAGTGCCCTGAAATGCAATATTTTTTATGTTGGTAAAGTTGTATCTGTATAATTTACTATACAGATATCTCACTCTGGCACAGTCACCAGGTACTTGGGTCTCTGTATTGCTGACCGATTCTCCTTTGATCACTGTGCTCTGTGGTTGTTGTAAAATCCTTCTCCCTGACACAGCTTATCCTTTGTTGTATCTCCTCACATTCCAGAGAAGTTATACCCTTACTGTATTCATCCTCTATTAGACCCATCATTGAAAACAATGCCCCCATTGGCTCATACCTCACAAAGTACTGGAAGCGGTTCAGAATACTTCAAGGTCTCAGGTCTCAGTAAGCCTAATTACTCTGATATACTGAAAGACTTGTCTCTCTACAAAGTGTCCTACACATTCCTGAGGGGGTCATGTCCACTAAAGGTCCCATGATATGAATGACCCAGCACTCTAACATCACCATCATCACAATAAAACTAGTTGTAAACCTATGACAATTACCGTACCCAATGAACTCCACATTTGTGAAATAGGCTGATATTACAGATCAATACCAGTGCTTTTCTTGCAACCTTTACAACTTCTTCTTTCGGCTTTTTCCTGGTTAGGGGTTACCACAGCGGATCATCTGTCTGCTCATGATTGGCAGTGGAGTTTTACAGTGTCGAGTTGCCAGCCCGGTGCCCAACCTTCCACAGAAGGCACACATACCTACATAATCACACCTAGGGCCAATTTAGAGTGTCCAATCCACCTACTGTATGTCTTTGGGATGTGGGAGGAAACCGGAGCACTTGGAGGAAACCCACACGACCACAGCGAGGACATGCAGACTCCAGACAGATGGCACCCCAGCTGAGAATCGAACCAGAGAACCTCTTGCTGTGAGGCGGCAATGCTAACTGCTGCACCACCGTGGCTGCCCTTCTTGCAACCTTTACAACCATTTTGAATAAATGTAAGAATTCAGGCCAAAACCAATAAAAACAGCAAATCCATTTTTTTTCAAAAATTGTTTGTTTGCCCGTCCCTAAAGAAAAGTAAATATTATTTTCTTTCAGTCTTTTGTGGATGAAATTAGAGTTTCATTTTCTGACCTTGTTATATCTGCCAGCATGGAAAACTACTAATAGGAGTCTGGATATGTTATGAACTGCCTGAGTAACATAAAATAAAATAAATAAGTAATAAATATGTATCACTTTGGTCAGCTGTAGCTCATAATGGGTTCATATTACATTACTGAAATTCCAAAAGTTCGAACACCAGATGTTCAAACTTGGAAGATGGAAATGTAATAACATTGAAACATCAGAACAGTGAATTTTTTCCCAGGGAAAAAATTTGCTGTTCCGAAAAACACACACACAACACAAACACACCAAAAACCTTATAAACCTACGCTAAACCTTACATACACAACTACCTATGCACTAACCTTAACCCAAACCCTAACCCTATCGTCCATCACTATTGCACACTTACCTTACCCGCGCCCTAACCCTAAAGTCCATCACTATCGCGCACTTACCTTACCCGCACCCTAACCCTAAAGTCCGTCACTATTGCACACTTACCTTACCCGCACCCTAACCCTAAAGTCCGTCACTACTGCACACTTACCTTACCCGTGCCCGAACACTAAAGTCCATCACTATCGCACACTTACCTTACCCGCACCTAAACCCTAAAGTCCATCACTATCGCACACTTACCTTACCCATGCCCTAACCCCAATGTCCGTCACAATCACACACTTACCTTACCCACACCCTATCCCCAACATCCGTCACAATCACACACTTACCTTAACCCGTTCTGAAACCTTCACACCACAGTCCAGAAAATGTTGAAGCCGCAGAAACATCCAACCAAATTCATTCCCTGGGAAAGAATTCGGACTTCCGCGGCTTCGACATTTTTACCTTTCGAATTTCCAGGTTCGAACTTCTGGTGTTCGACCTTCTGGAAGTTCGATTAGGTAATAGAAACCCATTCATAATACATTTTCTTCAGCCAGTTTAGGTCCAAGTCATTTACTCACATATTCACACCTAAATGTATCTAAGCATAGGCCTCAGCTTTAGTAAGCAATCTCATTAAATGAGAGAGAAAAACATTCACAAGTGATGATCTTTAAATGTGTGTAAACTCGTCCCTGTACAACACAAACAGAAGGCATTAGCACATCATTTTACCCTTTATCTATCATCACCACTAGTTACAACACAAAAGAACAGCTGGGGGTATTCACAGCTGGGTTTCTGTGAAGATACTGAATACTATTAGTAACCCTCTTCTATCTTGTTATTGAAGACTTGCTACTAAATATTTTAATTATATATGTGTTTGTGTGTATGTATCCATGTATGCATATACTTATTTATTTAATCTAATGAAACCAAAAAGCAATCAGTTTTTAGTCATAAACCATAAGGGTCCAATACAAAAGGACACAGGCACCTCTCAGCTGTCCTGAATTTGAAGGGACATATCTAATTTATTCTCAAACTTTTGTTCCATCCCTCTTAAATCTGGAAATTATTTTGAGTTAATAGCATCAGTAAGAGTACCTGATATGAAAACTTTTTTCTAATTATTTTTTCTTTGCCCATAATTCTGAGGTAAAAGTTGAAAGACATGACACATACATACACACGCAGATTGTGCTAACACATATGCAGATGTTTACCACATTAGAGGAGTGGGACACTTTTTCCCCTTTTTTCAGGCTCCAGCTTCTTACAAAACAAAAAAAAAACATCTTTATTACAGTCTTTTGCAAAAACTGCTTAGAAATTAAAAAAAATGAGTACACTAAACAAAATAAAGATAAATATCTCCAACTGTCTAATCAATAAAAAAAGGCTGTGTTGCCATGGGAAAGTTCATTTCTCACTATCTCCATTATCAGTTTGGTGGATAAGGGCATCCTGAGGCAATGTAGAAATTACCCCATGTTTACTGACAACCAGTAAATTCTCAAACAAACTGATATGGTATGTGAGAGATGTATTTACACAATGACAGTGGTGGCAAAGCCCTCACTTGAAAGCACTTCTAATGTCAATACGGTTGTCAGTAGTACACACGGTGCACCCATTACACACATTTCAAAGCAGACACAAGGGTGTAGCAAGCAGATTCCATTTTGTACTCACAAGCTGTTAGTGCTAACCCCCTTAGACACTTATCACTTAAAAATGGACATATCTGTCAAAATGCTGCCCTCTAAGCACTTAATAAATTTAATAAAAATTTTCAGCTGCTCCCCCTAGAACTGTTAAACATATTGTTTTTAGATTAGCAATATTGTACCTGTTGTTGAAGGCATTCATTTAGACAGGTGTAGACATAATATGACCTAAAAAAAAAAGTTGATTTGATGCTTAGAAAAAAGTGTACTCAATAGAGTACAAAGATTATGTCTGACAGAGGCACTTAAATGTACTGTGCCCCCCACACCCACACCCCCCTAACTAAATATACCAACTCCGAGATTGCTGTACATTCAGGAAAGGGCAAACTCATGATAATGGCCAAGCAAATTCTTTCTTGATGAAAGAATTAGCTTAAATGGCCATTTGACATCGTCATTTTTCGACCCTTAGTTGTCAACATTTAGGCATTTGACATAATAAGCAGTCAATAAAATAATATAGACCCTATGAAGAGACATCATGGAGCTCTTGGAATATTTGTCCCAGGCTTGTATGAGCCACTGAGCAGCATTTTACCTTCTCCAAGGATGATGCCACAATATGAACAAAAGATGACTGACTTTAATAACTGGCTTAATTTCTGGTGTCATTCTAATAGGGTGCAATATTTGTCAGCATGGAAGGAGCTACCACACAGACAGGGACTAAAGGTGGAGGTGTTTCGATTTACATCAAAAATGAATATACCTCAAGGCTGGTCCAAAAGGATAATTCACTTGAGCTTTTCCACATTCAAATCATCACTTCCTTGCAAGCTACAGGATGCCCTCTGTGACCCAGGAAACCCATACCATGTACTTAAACTTATTGGAAACACTCACCATCCAACCCAATACCATATTCATTGGCAACAGTAATTAACCTACTAGTAACTGGGAATCATATAAGACACCAAATATACAAGTTCAGAGATTCCTGGACTTTGTAAGCACAAACTCCCTGGACCAGATTGTCAATACACCAACAATTGTCAATACACCAACAAGGGGTGCAGCTATACTGGATCTGGTCCTCACTAATATGGGAAAGTACTGCACACCCTCTAGTGCAATGTCTTCTCTGGTAATGTCAGACCACAAAATGGTCACCTTTGAAGTAAAAATAAAACCTGGAATCCCAGCTAACCCTGGAATATTCAGGAACTACTTTAAAGCTAACTTCCTACTATAACGTGATAACATGGCAAAATTTCAAGTCCCTATAAACCATGAAAACACTGCTGCCTATGCAAAACTGTTCACAGAAACACTACACAAGCAAGTTAATAGCTACACAGAGGCAGCTGTACCCACTAAGAAGCACAGAACTAACTAAAAAAAAACAAGCCACCCTGGTGGAATCACATTATCATTATCATCAATAGGCTGTATAACAGAAAGATGAAAATCAAGGCAAAAATTAGGAGTTGCAGCACCCAGCAGGATAAATGCACTCTCATCAACCCAAACAAACAATTCAGAGGACAAATCTACCAAATCCAAAGCTGAGATGAATTTGGACTCCCAGGCCAAGGATAACATCAAGGCATTCTTTATGTCCGCAATCTCAAAGGCAATACACAATTGTGTGCAGAGCTAATTGTAAATGGAGCCACCTGTACTGAGCCAGAAGATGCAGCAAACCTACTAGCTGACAAATTCAGCTCCAACTTTACCCCTCTCTCCCCTTCAACTTTCCTTCAGAAAATACCATCAGATATAACTTCCCCTGTTATCACTAGGGAAAAGGTCCTCAATGCTTTCTCTAAAGCCCAAAACACTTTATAAATGGGTCCAGAAAATATCCCAGAATTCCTTCTAAATAGCATGAATCATGATCTATCGTCATGAATGGAGAACAGCAACAGTCATCCCTCTGCACAAAGGTGGGCCATCTCCAGATCCTGGGAACTACAGACTCATAAGTCTCATTAGTCTCATATGCAAAGCCATGGAAATAATCATCATGGAAATGATCAGTAATGACATAGAAAACCTTCAGACACTGGACCCAACCAAGTCTGGTTTCTTCAAGGGCAGGTCATGCCTACTCAACCTGGTGAACTTCTTTGAGAAGGTCACCAAAGCAAGAGATGAGGAAGAAATGGTTCACACTGTGTACCTTGACCTGGCTGTGGCATTTAACATGATTCCCCACTCAGGCTTTATTGACAAACTTAAGAAGTTAGGTACAAACCCTTATGTCACCCTGTGGATAGTCAGAGGGCTCACAGACAGAACTCAGGAAGTTAGAATTGGGAAGTCCACCTCTACAAAGAGGCTAGTCACAAGTGGAGTCATTCAGGGATTAGACCTGAGATCATTCCTTCTGAGTAGTGACTTCTCTGAAGTCAAGACCGTCACTGCCCTGTTACTGACTAACTTTGCAGATGATTGCAAATTAGGAGCCATCACTGAATCGCCCAGTAAGAGAAATGTTCTCCAGAAAGTGCTGGCACAGACAAACAACTAGTGCCAGAGCCATGGACTAAAACTAAATGCCAGGAAATGCATAACAGTATCCTTTGGGAAGTCATTCACCCCTAGTAACTATCATATTGTCAATATACCCCTAATGGTTGACCCAGTACTGAGGGACATAGGGACGTAGAGACACACAGACAGAAATCTAGGCTTTGACCATCGCATGTCTACAGTAGTGAGGAAATCATTCTATGTTGTTCAACTTATAAACAAAACTATGGCATCTAGGTCCAAAAAAGTCATTGTTCCACTGTATTCAGCATTCATCAGACCTATCACTGAGTACAATGTCCTCTTTGGTATGAATCTAACCAGGCAGATCCAACAGCTGGAATATCCACAGAGGTTCCTCACTAAAATAATTCAGCGCATAGGTAACATGTACTATGCAGATTGCCTCAAGGCCTTATCTCTGTAGTGTGTCTCCTACAGGTTCTTGACGGGAGAGCTATGCCTGGCATGCAGGGCATTGTCAGACTCCACTCTGATCCTGCATATCCACAAAACAAGCAGAACCAGTATTACCCATTGTAAACACTTAAACCTTGCCTGTGATATAAAGAGGTCACGCTGTAGAGACAGGTATGTATCCCATAGACTAACACATCTCTGAAACAGGCTCCCCATCCATATGAAGCAGAGTTCCTCCCTAGCCCAATTCTATTTGTAACTGTTTCTATTACCCACTGTGTGGCTGGAAACATGGACTTGGAAGATGTGTGGGGAGAAGGATGGTATCCAAGCAATGACCTAGCTTATATCCATAGGTGCCTGGGGAAGAGTACACACCAGGTATATTAGCTGGAATGCAGATTTGTACTGGAGGAACACACTGCACCACTGTGTGGGACCACAGGCATGTACATGTGCACAATACATGTTGCCATCACAATGCATGCATTCTGATTCTAGACCCCCTGCTACTTCAGAAGGAAAAGCTGCTAACTGGCTGATGCACTATAGTAGGGGATGTGTGTCGCCTTATGTCTAGCATACATCCTAGTTGCATGTATATGTGTAAAGGAAGTCCAATGGTACCTAAAGTCTATGATTTCAGGTCAGCTTGTGCTGATTTTTGCTTGGAAGATAAGTTCCCTTTTGGAGAAAAAAAAGTTCAGTTTCAGAAAATTGTTTATTAATATTTTCCATTTCAGAAAAATTATCTCAACTTTGTGAGTTTGTGTTTGAACTGTCTGTCATGAGACTGTACTGAACTTTAAAACAAGCGGGCTCTTTTTTTCCTGTCAGTTTAAAAGCCATTTTAAGTAACTAAAAAACATTTTCGCCATCTTTTACTCTCTCCCTCCTCAATGTATGGTCCTGAGGTGTAGTTGAGCCTTCCATAGGTGAATCCAGTTACCTGAGCTTGCCCTGTAGCCCACTGGCCCATTCTGGTTGGAAAATTACCAACAGCCAAGTTCCTCCAGTGCGCACCCCTCTCCAGTGACTTTAAGTGAATCCAGCTACCTGAGCTTTCCTGTAGTCCACTGGACCATTCTGGTTGGAAAATTACCAACATCCAAGTTCCTCCAGTGCGCACCCCTCTCCAGTGACTTTATCTAAGTATGTACACTTCATCAAATAAGGTTTCAGCAACTTTCTAATCTTGTGACTACTCCTGTGTTGGCTCTATCTTACCTGCTCACCATACTGTACTGTCTTTTTTTCTCCTACACCCGTGTTTTCTGCCCCTCTTCTAACCTCCCTCGAATCTGTTATACCTCTCTGTAAAAGATACCTCCAATCTGAACTGCTTCTTCTACCTACCTAATTCACTCTTTCTGTCTGCTCTACTCTAAGCCAGTAACTAGCTCATCCCTCTCTACCTCTCTTAGCCACTTTCCTCTCCTGTTACCTCAGTAACTGTGTCTACCTTCTATATTCCTGCTGCTCTAAACTTAGCCCTTCTACCAATGCTCTTGCCTTGACACCTTTACTTCCCCGATTGTTTTTCCCATCCTTCCTTGTGGGTGTATCATCCCCTGGAGTCCTCTTTGTTCTTTCCTGCCTGTCTGCTCCCTCTTTGTCCAGTCCTTTTTACTCCTTTCTTACTGTTTTATTTCCCATCTTCCTTACCATCTCACACTGATTATTTCTCTTATACTCTATTCCTTTCTATCCCTCTCACTTGTCTACGTTTTTTCTTTCCTCTCCCCTCTCGGTATGGCAATATTTTGAATTACCCATACACCTTTGCACCCTTTTAAGCCTTGGCACAGTTTTGCTGCTACGCCATCTTTTACTCTCTCCCTCCAAAATGTACGGTTCTGAGGTGTAGTTGAGCCTTCTTTAGGTAAGCAATATATGTTTTGTTTTTCTGCTGCTGTCGCCAATTACTTGTGCTATTGCTGTTTTCCCAAACAAGGCAGAAGAGAACAAGGACTGTGTTGGGCAATATCTGCATATGAGATTGTGTAGGTTAAATATCCTGTTGTTAAGCGTTAACATTACAGTATTACTGTCTGTGCTGTTTACTGTTGGGTCTGCCTTGATATTATTGTGTAACTGTTTGGGGCAATTTACTGGAATGCTACTTGCCTAAGTACTGTTGAACTGCCTTGTCATCCTTTACCAGTGGCTTTTCTCCTAGTCCACTCTGAAACTTACAAGCAATGTAACTTTCTATTTTTTTTCCGCACCCTGCTCTTAGCTCCTACTCTATACTGGGTTCTACATGTTCCGTTGCTACCATTATCTTAGTTCCTGCTACATCTAGCACCAGTTAGCACTGCGACTTACTCATTAGTTCTGTAATTTAACTGCGTTGAATATATTTGGCGTATTTAACCCTTCCGGTGTCCAGTACCGACTTTCCCAGCCTGTAGTTTCACTTTATATGGTCGTTGGACAGCATTTTTTTTACCAGGGAATGCCTAACCCAGTCTACTAACTGTAAAACTGCCCTGCTGTTCTGATTGTGAAATCGGTTAGTCGCACTGACACAGGCTTAGCGTTAAGCGCTGTAAACATTGCATTCCCTCTCTGGTGTAGGGTTACCACCTTTTCAAATGCTCAAAGTGGGACATTTTCTGTAGAAATGTCAGATTAGCAGGACAAAACATACCCATGACCAGTACAAATGATAGAACTTCACCTTTCTGCCAAAATAAAAGCTTAGTCGTGTAGCATTTGAGTTGCTTATGCTATTTCATATAACATTTAGGTGTTTCAGAGAAAAAATAACTGTTTTATGAAACTATGAAAGAAAACTTAGGAAATATTTTCGTACAATAATCTCAGGACATCTGCCATTTTTTCAGTTTTTTCGCAGGACACAACTGTCCAAAGAGGGACTGTCCCTCACAAAGTGGGACAGGTGGTAACCCTACTCTGGTGATATTAATATTACCTTGTTCACCGTTTGCAGATTAGTTCCTTACTACCTGAATGAGTAACTTTTATCTTTTCCTGACCTCTTCCTAGTGTCTCCACTCCACATATATTTTCCATCTAGCCGTATTTTTTTTCTTTAGTCTCACCTTAGCTATCCCCCTTTTTTTCGTAGTAAGCGACCCGTTTTTTAGTTGCAACAGTTTTATTTTTATTTTTCCAGTTAACTCTTATGTGCTAGCAACTCATTTAACCAAACCTCAGCCAGCGACCTCTATATCTACCCTTTCATGTTGTCGACTTGTTGTTTTGCTACCATGCCCTAGCCGTTTGCTTCCTGAAGCAGACTTTAATCGGCGACCATTGCATCTAGGGCCTCTATGCTCTTATACCACACTGAGTATTTATGTTATTGCTGAAAAGGTTTTACTATTCATTTAACTGTTTTATATCCTTAGTTATGACCAACTGCCTGCACTGCTTATTTCTGTAACCTTACTAGTGAATGTAGCCTGGCTTATATGTTGAACAATATCTGCTTACTTTAATCATTTTTGGTAATTGAAACTCTGTATATGGTCTGTTTCAGTAGTTTTTTTTTACTCTGTTCCAATGTGATTGCTGATTTCCTTGCATTTTTCATGTTTATTTAGATAGTTAGCTCCTGTTTTATTTAACATATTGTAAAACTGCAGTATTCCTGTGCTCTGCATTACATTCATACCTACACTACTCTTTCTCTCAATAACATTCCTATACCCCCACTCACATCCACATTCGCACCACTTTCACCCCCACTCGTTTAACCTACTCTCCATATTTTTTGCATTTTGTAAGTACCCTTGTCCAACTCTTTTGATCCCTATACTCTAGAAGACTTTGCCTCAAACTGTAACCCTCACTTTCATCTGCCCCTACCCCACTCAACTCCCATTGTCTTATATTTTATTTTTTTCTTTCAGGTGAATCCAGCAACCTGAGCTTTCCTGTAGCCCACTGGCCCATTCTGGTTGGAAAACGACCAGCATCCAAGTTCCTCCAGTGCGCACCCCTCTCCAGTGACTTTATCTAAGTATGTGCACCTCATCAAATAAGGTTTCAGCAACTTTCTAATCCTGTGACTACTCCTGTGTTGGCTCTATCTTACCTGCTCACCGTGCTATTTTGTCTTTTTTCTCCTACACACCTGTTTTCTGCACCTCTTCTAACCACCCTCAAATCTGTTATACCTCTCTGTAAAAGATACCTCCAATCTGAACTGCTTCTTCTACCTACCTAATTCACTTTTTCTGTCTGCTCTACTCTAAGCCAGTAACTAGCTCACCCCTCTCTACCTCTCTTAGCCAATTTCCTCTCCTGTTACCTCAGTAACTGTCTACCTTCTATATTCCTGCTGCTCTAAACTTAGCCCTTCTACCAATGCTCTTGCCTTGACACCTTTGCTTCCCTGATTGTTTTTGCAATCCTTTCTTGTGGGTGTAGCCCCGCTCCATTCACCCTCGATACACTTGGGCTATCTTTGCTCACCTACCCTACTCCCATTCTCCCCATACAACTACCTTTATACCCAACCAGCCCTCCCCTTCCTGTACCACCAACCAATAATCCTCCGCTTCCTGCCCATCTCTACCACCATTCAAGTAATCTGCCAATCTTCTAAACATCACTTCCTCTACAACTCTATCCCTACTCATACTCTCCTCTTCTTTTTCCTATTCTATTTAAATCATGTATTGTTTACTATTATCTTTCTCACTTCTCCTTATTCTTTACTCCTCCACCTCTTATCATTCTACTCTCTATAACCCTTACCTTTGTTCATCAACTTCTCACTCTTATGATATCTTCATAAATACTTCTTATACTTCTGTCTCCCCTAGTCTAATGACTTCCTCAACCACTAGCTTATTCAATCTATCTATAAAACAGCTGGTCAAACCTTCCCTCAAACCTAGGTCAAAACTATACAAACTCTCTTATCTACTAAACTCTCTCACCTCACTAAAAATATACTTTGTTATGGAGATATCCATCCCAATCCTGGCCCCTCTGCAACTCACCCCCCCCCTCTCTCTCTCAAAACCTACCTCTACCACTATTTCTTTAGTGCCCCATTCCCTTTCCTCTCATAACAACCAGCCCCTATCTAAACAGTCTTCTCATACCAAACAGTTAACTATTCACTCATGGAACATTCAAAGTATAACAAAGTCACTGAATTACACTCTTGGATATCTCTCAACATCCCTCAGATTCTCTCTCTGTCTGAAACTTGGCTCAAACCACATATCACAAATAGTGAAATACTCCCACCTGACTATAATGTCTTCCGATCAGATAGACTAACAAAAAGGGGGTGGTGTGGCCATCCTTTACTTTAACAACCTTATTCTCTCTCCCTTCCCTTCACCAATTCCAGATTTCCACCCTGCTGAACTCGGCTACCACCTAAATACTTATAAAAAGGTTGCTATTGCCTTTGTCTATATTCCTCCTGGCAAAAATCTGCCCCTTCTTGAAAACATCCTATCCTGGTTCTCCCTTAACATATCTTATGAAACACTTATCCTTGGTGATGTCAACATCAACTGGACTAACCTCTCAGCTGACTCACCCCAACTCAGTATAGACCTCCATGGCTTCCATCAACTCATGACTTCCCCCACCTGCTTTCAAAAAATCTCCTCCTCTTGCTCCACTATAGACTGGAGCCTCACTAATACACCCCACTAGTGCCACATTCCCTCCACCCTATCCAACACCTTTAGTGATCATCTACCTACCTCTATCTCAAGACATAACTCACACATTCCTAAACCCCACCTAATCAGAGACTGTAGGAAATTATCTACTTTCAATTCTACCCAATTTAATGATATTCTCCACAATGTAGACTGGTCCATTCTTAAGCATCTTCCCCTAAATGATGCCGTCAGTACCTTTAATAGCACCTTTCTGAGTATTCTTAACTCTGCAGCTCCCACTAGGAAGATCAGACTTAAATCTAATCATGCTCCCCGGCTATCCAATGAAACTAAAGCATTTATGAAACAAAGGGCCAGTGCTTGGAAAGCCTGGACTAAAACTAAAGAACCACCTCTTCTCCTTAAATACAGACAATTAAAGAACCTTACTAAAAACATACTATTAATGACAAAAAGCAGTACAACAACTCTGCTCGGTTCAACAACAAAAATAATCCTCGCAAATTTTGGTCTACTCTCAACAACATCCTCTATCCTGGTAACCCCTCTAGCACCTCACCCTACCCTAACTCCTCCTCTCAAGAAACAGCCACCCTTCTAAATAAAGACTTTATCTCATCCATTCAAAACCTTCTAAACACCATGTCAAAGCCTACTTCTACACCCTCCCCTCCAAGTCCCTCTGATGCTACATTATACTCCTTTCAGCCTGTACCTACTAACTACATCAAATCTCTACTTCTAAAGCTAAAACATTGCTCTCCCTCCACTGACAATCTACCTCCTACTTTCCTAAAACTTGCAGCTGACTCTATTGCCTATCCTATATCCATACTTATTAATAAATCTATCCTGGAGTCAACTGTCCCCACTCTTTGGAAATCATTCTTTACTATACCTCTTCACAAAGGTGGCATCTCCACAGACCCCTCTAACTACCGACCCATTGCCATTCTGTCCCCCCTCTCCAAGAGCTTAGAAAAATGTATTCACTCTCAGCTTCTCAATCACCTCCTTAAGCAACAGCTACTTACTCCTACCCAACATGGATTTTGTCCTCACCATAGCACTACCTTAGCCCTTCTCTCCTTTACACATACCATAGCTGATGCCCTTGACAACAACAAACTAGTTTCCTGTCTCTTCTTAGACCTTTCTAAAAATTTTGATACTGTCTCTCATCTTTTACTATTATCCAAACTCACCAAGTTACACTTATCTTCCTCTTGTCTCACTTGGTTTAGTAGCTACTTATCTGGCAGAGAACAATCAGTTAAATGACTCTCTTCCTCCTCTCCTTTCCTTCCCATCTCCATGGGTGTTCCACAAGGCTCCATCCTGGGACCCCCGCTATTTAATATTTTTACTAACAATCTTTATACCTCTTGCAAAGAATCCTCACTCATTCAGTATGCAGATGACTCCACACTTACATCCATCTCTAACAAAATCACTGAACTTCACTCCCTATCCCAATAATCCCTACTTTCCACTGAACAATGGCCCTCCAGCATTTTACTAATCCTTAATCCCAAAAAGACCAAACTCCTACTTTTTCTCCCCCGCTCTCTCTCTCTCTCTCTCATCACAAAACTTCTTTTGTCATCACATCTTCAAACAATACAAGTATCCATCCTGATCCCCACACAAAACTCCTAGGGGTCATTATTGACGATGAACTAAAATTTAACCTACATATCCTACACTGTATAAAAAAAATCACACAAGAAATTGGGCATGTTATATCAGAATAGAACATTTCTAACACCTGAATCTAGACTTTCCCTAGGTCAAGCACTCCTCCTCCCCTCTCTCATATATGCTGCCCCAGTCCTTAGCAATATACAGGCCACCACTCTAAACAAACTCAAACAAACTTACCACAAAATAGCCAGATTCATTACTAACTCCCCTTACAATACTCATCACTGCATTGCACTAAATTCTCTTGAATGGCTTGAGCTGCCTCACCTTCTACAACTGTATCAATTTCACATGCCACACTCTATACTCTTTAAACCCTCCAAATGTCCATCTCTCTCTTCCCTAGTTTGTATCTACACCCCTTCTAGGTCTCCACGAACTTCTAACCAACATTTACTGGAAATGTATCAACCTAAAAAGTCCATAGGCAAACTACTTTATAAGCACGTTGCCCTTGCCTGGAACAAACTTCCTCTCAATCTAAGGTCCATTTCCCACACTTACTGTGCTTGGAGAGAGGATTTTTACTTTAATTTCTACTTATTTTGCCTCTCTAAAGCAACATGGCAGAAGGAAATGTTTCTACCATTGCAACTGAGCTGAACAGCGATGCAAATATGGTTAATGGCTCCAAAACTTGTTCTGCAGAACGCCTGAATGGACTACTAACAACGGATGTGAATCCCTTATTGAACATAGGGCTGAAAACAACGGATACAATACATGTCGACAACTCTGAACAGCTAAACAATTTTAATACTATCTATAGAGTCCTGGAAAATAAATTGTATAAGTTTAAACGGCTCCAGTGGCAACGTTTCCACTTGGAAGCATGTTTACAACAGAATCTTGTCCCTAGAGGGCTATGCGTGTTGACTATGCCAACCTATGGTCAAACATATCCAGAACTTCTTGGGCGTTGGCAAATCATAAACTTAAGAGTGCAGTTCCAAATACCTGCATCTATTGATGGACTTTTTCGTCCACAAGAGGATGAGCTAGCTAAAGACATTAATATTGTCTATGGCAGCATTATAGATAGCTAATCTACACAAATAGTAGGTACAAAGCTGGATACTTTACATGAAAATATATTAAACTATGAGAAAAGACTTGCTGCAGTTAAAACCCATAAATTACACAGGGATTTTAATGATTTTCAGCACGGGAATGTATTCTCTTGGGTGAGGGAACACCCTCCTAAGAGCCAGACCAGACAGACAGCTTGGGGGATCCAATCAGAAGCTCCACAGAGGCACCGCCATGACGACGTTAATTTGAATGAATTAATAGGTGACACACCCACTCCAATTGAGTCTGAGCAAGCAATAAACAATGAAGCAACTGCCAGCTTTGCTGGCGTTGTAAAAAAACTGTGTAAAGCCGGTTTTTGGTTCTAAAGTGCATAAACTACAACCTGACAGGAGCAATGCTCCGGTGGTTAAACCCAAAGAAATGAGAAACATTCAGCTACCTTCTAACAGTTTATCTAATGACCTTAATGCAGTGAACAACATGGATCATTTTTTACTGCAGGAACCCTTGCCAATAAGAGGACGGCCGACGTATCGCAGTCAGCGGAGACCACTGAGTGCAGAGGGACAGAATAGAAAGAGGTTGAGGAAAGAATTTTTAACATTTCGTCACACCCATTGACTGGAAACCAGGTGAGACTTTTAAATAAAGGGTTCAGTTTTGTTCCAGAAAAGAAAGCTGATTTAACTGTTGTAATAAAAGACCTTAGACTTTTTGGCTGGACTTTAACACTTAAAACTTTGTTTGGCAACAGCCCTTATATGACCAGCAATTTATTTAAAAAACTGAGTATGTTTATTCCACCATGTAATGCAGTTATTGAAGCACTCCTTGACGTCTGTGACCGAGAACTTAGAGAGAAGTTGGATGTGAGCAAAAATTGCAGCTCTAACACTTTCTATAATTTGAGCAAAGATGAATATCATGCTATGATTGATTTAAAACACATGCATTCTATTGAAATAAGACCGGCAGACAAGGGAGGGAGACTAGTGGTGATGGATAAACAGCTACATGTTGAACAAATGTTACGATTATTAGATGACTCCACATATCAGAATATCAGAATATATCTAACAATGTTGAAAGAAGTGTTATTGATAAAGTATCCTTCTTGATGTTTGATTTGTTAATTGCCGGTATGATTACTGAGGAACTGTTTGAATACTTTTCGGTCAGTAATCCCTCTATACCCGAGATTTATGGCTTACCTAAGATACATAAGCATTTGTCAGTTCCCACCCATGCACCCTATAGTCTCGGGTAAAGGATGGATTACTGAACCTCTATCTATTTTCACTGAGAAGAATCTACATCCACTCCTATCTAATTGTGAGACTGTGCTAAGAGATTCTAAGGTCTTTCTTGAAACTCTTAGGATGAAATGGATGAATATAGATACTAACCATTGTTGTTTCTTGGTAACAATGGATATAGAATCATTATTCACGTTAATTCGGAATAGAGACCATAAGGGAACTACTTCACAGTGTAGATTATAACAAGAACAAATGTGACCTCCTTTGTGCTTTGTTGGATATAGTACTGACCAATAATGTTTTCTTATTTCAACAACAGAAATACTTACAGAAGGTTGGTGTGGATATGGGCAAAGCTTGTGCGAATAGCTACACCAACCTTTCCTTGGTTCAATGGGAATGCACACATGTGTTAACCAATAGTACATATGGCAGGTATATCGAGTGGTATGTCAGGTTTGTGGATGATATTTTTTTGTTGTGGAGTGGTATAGAGGTAGAGCTAAATGCATTTTTCAGTTTGGCTTTGTCAAAGGCAGATCATGCCTTCTAAACTTGGTTGACTTTTTCGAAACAGTCACCAAAGCCATTGATGAGGGAAAGGCAGTCCATACAGCCTACCTCGATCTGGCGAAGGCCTTCGATACAATACCCCACTCGGGTATCATTGAAAAACTCATCAGCTTAAATGTTAACCCATACATCACAAGATGGGTTGCAAACTGGCTGAGTGACAGAACCCACAGGGTCAGAGTTGCTGGCGCCATGTCAGACTCAAAGCCTGTCACAAGTGGTGTACCACAGGGCTCAGTCCTGGGCCCACTCTTGTTTGGCATCTACTTTTCCAGTACAAGCAAACACAGGAGGGTTATGGCTGACAAAGTTTGCAGATGACTGCAAACTGGGTGCCATAGTAGAAAACACATCTGACACAGATATCCTTCAGAAGGGTCTCACAGAAACAGATAACTGGTGCCAGAGCCATGGCCTAAAGTTAAATGCCAAAAATGCATAGTCATACCCTTCGAAAAACAAGGTTACCCCTAGCTACCAAATAGGTGGCAATCCACTGAGCACAGAAGAAGTTATCAGGGACCTGGGGACCCAGGTTGATAGTAGTCTGTCATTCGACACCCATGTAGCTAAAGTAGTTAGGAAGACCTTCTACATTGCCCACCTTATCATGAAGGGATTCTCATCTAGATCAAGGGAGGTCATAGTCTCCCTATACTCATCACTCATCAGACCAATGATTGAGTACAATGCCCCATTCGAATGTATCTGACCCGACACTTGCAGCAGCTGGAGAGGCCACAAAAGTTCCTCACCAAAAGGATAAAGGGTCTCAAACATCTGTCCTATGCTGCCCGACTGAAAGAACTCCAGCTCTATTCAGTCGCTTACCACTTGCTCAGAGGTGACCTTTGCCTAACATACAAGGCCATGTCAAACCCAGATTTGATGAATATGCTTCACCTCAAAAAATCTAGATCCGTCAGAGTCACAAGGGCGGGAGACTTAAACCTTGACACGGCTATTAATAGGACGTGCTGGAGGGATAGATTCATCACCCAAAGACTCCCTATGCTGTGGAATAAAATCCCGGTATATGTGAGGCAGAGCACCTCGCTGGCCTTGTTCAAGAGAAATCTTGACCAATGGAAGGGAGATCGCAGATATACCCCAGGGATTACCTCAGTGTCACTGCTCAACAGAGGCACAGCAAAATAATGGGTATAGTTCCCCATACTAAAGGGGTGGCGTAAGCCACAAAACTATGGGCTAGGCTTGTAAATGCCCTCGGGCAGATAGCCTAGTATGAACCTATGAACCTATGAACCTATGAACCTCAATAATACCACTCAATTTCTTAGATTTACCTCTCAATATTCCATGACTGAAATTGACTTTTTTGACGTCAAAATAAGAAAAGATGAATTAAACCAGATTAGAACTGGTTTGTTTAGGAAACATGTTAGAAAAAACACGTTCCTACATAACACCAGTATGCACCCGAACCACACCAAGGTCAACATCATTAAAGGTCAAGTATACAGGATTATGAGACTGTTTAATGATGATGATCTACAAATAGCCCTGGACCAACTTAAATCTGAGTTTTTAAACAGGGGCTATGATGCTAGAACTACAGATAGGTGCATTCTAGATGGTTGGAGCAATAGGGCGGGCAGATGTAGACCCTATTATGATACGCACACTACAACTCGAGCAAGCGGGCAAGTCAATGATCGCGATGAGGTAAGGCATATACATACAGACACAGATAACACACTTAGGATGCCACTCACTTTTGCAAGCAACATAAGTGTAGTTTGTGATGTAGTAACCAAAAATTGGGGTAGGCCATCCACGATTGACAACCTACAGGGTATAATTGGTACTAAGCCAAGTTTCACTTTCAGGAACAATAGAACATTGAGAAATGAACTATGTTATAGTAATGCCACAACCAATACTGTCAGTAGATCAGAGAGATTGGGCACATACATGTGTAGAAATTGTGGAGCATGTAAACACATACACAGTGGCAGGACTTTTACACATCCCTTGAAGAAATTCAGTCATAGCAGTAATCTCTATGCTGATTGTACCACATCAAACGTGGTCTACTTCGCCTACCACATCAAACGTGGTCTACTTCGCCTACTGTGTAGTATGCTACAGCTTCTACATAGGTAAGACCAATAAACGCCTGAAGGACAGGATCCTCAAACATTATAGGGATATTAGGAACTGCAAGGAGAATAGTGTGATTGCTATGCACATGAATACAGGACCTGAACATATTTTTAAATTTCTGGTTACTTCTTTATATATATATATATATATATATTAGCATTTTATATAATATTTTTAATGTATCTATATAAGCTGGATGCACTAGTATTGTATTTTTATATATATATGTGTGTGTGTGTGTGTATGTATGTAATATATATTTATAGTGTTGTTGCTAGACTTATCAGGTTTTTATTATATATAGTTATACACCATACAAGGTTATATACATTTCTTATTTATCTTAACTATAATTCCTTCAGTATATGGTCTTTTTATTTGCATAACTGTGCTAATAGGTACTGATGCACTAATTGTCATGTCCTTATTGGGTACAACTGAAATTTTGAAACATCATGTGACTAACCTCCAGTATTTAATGAATGATGGGATTTTTAACTGTTGTCTGATGAAGGGGTAGATCCCTGAAAGTGCTTACCACTGTTTTGTAAGGATTTATACTTTACTTTGTTTTGTTTTGATTTTTTTCTTTATTTTTGTAATAAATTTCCTAGCTGTGGTACTGTCAGTGCTCTTACTTTTGTTGTAAAACATCACCTTCTCAAGTCTAGAACCTGCCATTGTCATGACCCCACCTAGTCTTCTTCCTTTATAATTAGTACCCTTTGTTACTGTGCTCATAAAATGACCTGTAATGCATGTATATAACTTCATATACCTACCACATGATTGTCGAACCATTTAATGGAAAACGATGCTACTCAGCTTTTGTTTGTTTTACAATTAACTCTATGCATTATATACCAATATTTCTATACAATGTCTCTATATCTAATTGCTGTTCTGTACTTTTTGTGTATAATTGTACTATGCTTTATAAATGTACCACTGGAGCTTTTCTCCTCCGTTCTCCACTGAAAATGGGCCATAAGCCCAGCTGGACAAACCCGGTCAACAAATGCCAATAAATAAATAAATATATATATATAATTTTCTGTGGAGAAATTGTTTTTTTTTTTTTTTTACTTTGTGGGCTTGGCAAGGTTTAAAGTGCTCCTTATTGAAATGTCAGCACTTTAAATGCTGAGTACCGACAAGCCGAAAAAATAACAGAAAAACACAGAAGAGGAGCGACATTTGAAAATTGCTATTCCCCTTAAAACTTTTTTGCAGGTGATGGGTAAGCCCCACTGCACCCACCATGTGGAGAGCAAGCACTTTAGACCCCACAAACTTATATATACCAATTGAGAGATCACCACACCTCGGAGAAAAGGGAATTTCCTGAGAAATGGCATCACTGACTTTGGTATATGTAAGTGCATTCATTCGGCTATTCAGTCTCCCAAGTTTCGGGACTCACTGTAATGGGTCCAGACTTTTCAAATGGTGAGCATTTTAAAGTGCTTTTTACTTTGTTAGTGTGTGGAAAAAATTACTTTTAAAGACTTGTATTTTATCAGCTTTTGCTGCTTGTTTTTTGCTTGACCATAGAACAGAAGTCCCACAGTCAGTCTTTCTTCTAGCCACAAAAAAAAAAAAAATTAAGCAAATATCATTTGAGACACCAGTAGCCTATCAATTTGCCTCCGATGCAAGTGGGTGACTCTGCTGTGACTGTACCTTCGACCAGTCATCTTTTACACACACACACACATATATACATATGTATACATATACACACACATCCATGCACACACA
>NC_056747.1:345993970-345998970 GCF_019279795.1 Protopterus annectens | reverse complement strand
TGGTGAAACTCAGAAAGGGGATGCTATTCATGACCTCGTCCAGGAATGTGTCCAGCTCCTGGGGGGTGCCTTTCCATAGGAAAAAGAGGTCATCTATATATCTCCTGTATAGGTGGACCTTGGTAAACCCTTCGATATGGGTTAGAGTGTCTTCTTCCCAGGCACACAGAACTAGGTTGGCGTATGCCGGGGCTACTTTTGCTCCCATGGCCACTCCTTTGAGTTGTTTGTAGATGGTTCCTTCAAACTGAAAGAAGTTGTTGTTGAGGACCAATTTCAGAAGTGTGCACAGGGTGTCTGCCCTTTCTGGTGCAACGTTTCTGTGTGTCACTAGATATCTTTTGACCAGCTGGATCCCTTCTTTGTGGGGAATGCTGGGGTACAATGCAGTGATATCTAGGGTGACCAACTGGACGGGGGTGTCCTGCTGCTCTTTTTGTATCTGGTGGATTTCTTTGAGGAAATCCCACGAATCTTTCAGGTAAAACCTAGAAGTCTGGACTAGGGGGTTGAAGTAAAAGTCCAGCAGTTCTGAGACAAATTCTGTCTTGGTCCTTTTGGAGGAGACAATGTGTCTCATTGGGGGGTCCTGTGGGTTTTTGTGGATCTTGGGAATTCCGAAAAGCTGACCCACTGTGGGTGAGTCTACGGACATGAAGTCCAGTTCTTCTTCGGATATCCTCTCTCTGTATGCTAGTAGGACTAAGGTGGAATCAATGGATTTGAAGCTGTGTAGTACTTCCTCTTTGGAGACAGTGAGGTAACTGAGTTTGTCCTCTAGGACAGTCAGCATTTTGCTGGTGTAGTCTGATTCTGTCATGACTACTACTCCTGCTCCCTTGTCAGCCTTGAGAATCCTTAGGTGATTATTTTGTTTGAGTTTTCTCAGGGCTGTGTGTTCCTCTTGAGAGAGGTTCCTGGGATGGTTAGGTACTGTGCTGTGGAGTAAGGTCCTCAGTTCAGTTTCACACACTTTGGCAAACACACTGATGTGTGTGTTTAGTGTGGGGTTGATGGTGCTTCTTCTCCTCAGTACAGGTGGGCCACTTTGGCTCTCCTGGCTGGATAGAGTGCTGTCAGACTCTTCATATAGAGAGCTGTGGGGCTGTGAAGGGGTGGGCAGTGGGTCTCCTGTAAGCGCAAGACCCTCTGTCTGGTCCACTCTGGGGGACCTTTCTTCAGTGTTTGGGGTGGTACTCTTGTGGGCTGCTGTCCCCGGTGTGGGGGGCCCTCTCACCAGTGGCTTATTGTTTGTGCTGGTGGGGGTCCGGTGGGTGGGTAACCCTGCTCGTGTCTTCCTGCTCTGGGAATAGGACTGCCCTGAGAAGGAGGGGTGTCCTTGGGATCTTTCAAGAAGGGGGCTCTCATAGGTTGCCCTGTCCTTGGCGCCTCTTGTGACAGGTCAATTTGTACCCCAGTGTGGTCTATGGTGTTGCTTGGGGGAGTAAGGCTTAGTTTGCTGGCTCCTGTGCAGTCGTATGCCACGTGCTGAACGGTACAGTTACCGTTGCCCGGATGTTCAATGGAACTGTTCCTGGGGGCCTTCGTGACTAGACTGCTCATGGTGGTACTTTTGTTTGTCTTATGGTTGCATACAAAAGCACTTGTGCTGCCTGTGGCTACGCTGTCCCGGTCCGTGCAGTTACTCTTAATAATCGTGACCACACTCTCCGGGATGGTGGGGACAACCTTGCCTCTGGAAGCTGTTTTTGTGGAGCGCGTGCTATACCTCCCTTCGTTAACAACCATGCAGGCTGGACCTGATCCGCCTGCGACTTCTATGGGGCTGTCTAGGGTGCTATCTAGTCTGCTAGAATTCTCGCTAGCGTACTTCTCTTTGGAAAGACTAGCTATGCTGGCAGGCCTGTCTATAGTACTAACTGCTTCAAATGCCCTGTCTCGGTTACAACAATCTATTTTGTCATGAACATAGTTGTTTGGTTTATCATAAATGCAGGTTGGTTTGTCGAAAATGCAGTTTGGTTCAACAACAATGCTGTTTGCCTTATCATCAATGCATTTTGCTGTAATCTTCATGCAATATTTATTAACATTCGCCAAACAGTTATTAGCATAAATGCAGGTTGGTTTGTCGAAAATGTAGTTTGGTTCAACAACAATGCTGTTTGCCTTATCATCAATGCATTTTGTTGTAATCTTCATGCAATATTTATTATTAACGTTCGCCAAACAGTTATTAGCCTTGTCATGCAAATATTTGGCTGTATTATTCGTGACACAAGCAACAGAATCATTAATGCAATCAGTATCAGTATTAGCTGTATTGGCTGTATTATTTGTGACACAAGCAACAGAATCATTAATGCAACCAGTACCCGTATAAGCTGTATTATTCATGCTACTAGCGACAGATTCATTAATGCAACCTGTATCCGTATTAGCTGTATTTTTCGTGACACACACAACAGAATTTTTAATGCAACCAATATCTGAATAAATCGAGACACGTGCATCAGAAATTTTAATGCCGCCAATATCTGAATTCGTGTTGCCAATATCTGAATTCATGTTACAGCTGGGTTTTGAACAACTTTTGTCTGACCTGTTGGCCTGGCAAGGTTTATTACATTTGCAGAAACAGCTATATGTGCAGCCGCTAATGTTTGTGCTTGTTTGACCTGCCTTACGATTGCCTTCTGTGCACCAGTAGTTCAAGTTGCAACCAGTTTTATCTATTGCGACTGTGCTGCCGCTTGGTGCGTAGTCTTTTTTAACCGCTTTGGAGGCGTTTGTACTTATGTCTGTGGCGCACATTGAGCAGTCCTCTCCTGTTGTACCTGTGGAGTCAGTCCCATTCATACCCCCATACACAGTTAATGTATTGCCCATGCAGTTTTTGATGTGGGCTTGAGGCTGCTGAACCACTACGGAGGTCGCGTAGGGGTTTTTGTTGGACACCTTGTTTCTTGTGTTGTCTGCTTTGGTTCGGTGCGTGGTTGTCTCTCGCCCTTCCTCGTGGGTGGGGAAGGAGTCTAGGTGAGCTTGGTCTACACTGGTGGTTTGACCTTGCTCGTTTGCAGGCGTGGTATCAGGGGTGGAATGACTGCTCATTGGGATGTTAATACCCGCTTGTAGCCCTTGTGGGGAAACTAAACCAGGACTGTTCAGTGCTGTGCCTGTGCTACGGGCAGTTTTGGCGGGTAGAGAGCGCCTGTTAAAGGTGGGATTGGTGCCGCTAGTCTCTGGGCCCCTGGTGGTGCACGTACCGCTACTTAGACTTGCGGTAGGTAGCATAGGAGGCATAGGTAGGACTGCCCTGCTAGTAACTGCGTGAGGCAAAGAAGTACTTACAGTTGGTGGAGCTAGCTCTCCGGTGGTTCCTGGAGTAGTCCTGTCGATCAAGATGTTGATGGAACTGTAGCCCTGACGACCTGGTGGCGCGAGGCCGCCGCCGCTTGTGTCGAAAAAAGATGATGGGGAGTCCTGGCTGCCGTCGGTAGCTGGATCCAAGGACCAGTGTCCCTTGGTGTGGAACATGTGTCGCAGATTAAGCTTGCGGCAGAAAAGTTTTAAATCCAGCAACACTTCAGTGGTGTTGGCTCTCTGGCTAGGTATAAAGTTAAGTCCCTTAAGCAGTAAATCCATGGTACCTTTGTCAAGGGGTTGGTGGGAGAGGTTAAAAATTGTGTTTGGATTGCCACTGGTGTCGTCTATCTTGGAGGCTGCATTTCGGGATCCTGTCGCTGCTTGGCCCTCCTGGGCCACCTGTTGTATTGTGGGGCTTCCCTCTGTGCTCCTCTTCCTCTCCCCCTTCCCCTTGTTGTACTCTGCGCTGGAAAAACCTTGGGTCTCTGATCTGTTTGGTGGTAGTCCGAGCCTGCCCCTAAAAAAGGCTCTTCTCTCGCATATTGGACGTGGTTTTTTGCTGGTGCGAAGCGTTTGGGATCTCCTGGCTTCGTTGGCGTTTTGTGGCCATTGGATGTTGCCTCGTGGTTTTGGGTGGGTGGCATGTTTTGTTTGGCGATCCTGCCGATGTCGTCTTCCCTACGCCCCGGTGGCGTATTTCTGTGTGTACCACGTGTAGGGGATGCGTCGGAGTCGTCCTGGTCGCTGCTTGACCCTGGGGAGTCCGGTGCTTTTGGTGTCGCTCCTTTGTTTTTGCCGCGTTTCACTGGGTAAGCAGTTTTCTTTTCGTAGTCTGCTAAATCCCTGTTGAGTTTTTTCTTTTTTTGTTTTATGCACCGATCGACGTGCTTAGCAATTTTATCGCTGAGGCTGATCCATTCAGAACTTAGGCGATCAAACGCAGGGTGTTGCGTGATCGTATCGTCTATGCCCTCAGCTTGTTCTTTTAAATCTGCCATTCTGGACTTGTTGTGTTCGATTAACACTTTCATAGAGTCCAGGCCTGCTTGGTTAAAAATATTCACTAGGGCTTGATACGTGCCTTCATAGTCCTCCACTCCATTCGGGAACCTGTGGAGTCTAAGTCCTTTGGGTACCACCTTTTTCTCTGACTTAAAATGTCCATTTCCTTTATGTGGGTTGATGGTGCTTCCTTTCTCCTCCAGTACAGGAGAGGGTCCATCACTTTGGCTCCTGGCTGGATAGATGCTGTCCGGACTCTCTTTCATAGATAGAGAGCTGTGGGGCTGAGAATGGTGCAGGGTAGTGTGGGTCTCTGTACGCCAGAAGGTTCCCTTGTCTGGTCCACTCTGGGACCTTTCTTTCAGTGTTTGGGGGTCATACTCTTGTGAGCTGCTGTCCCCGTGTGGGGCCCTCTCAATTGGAAGTGGCTTATTGTTTGGTGCTGGTGGGGTCCGTGGTGGGTAACCCTTGCTCGTGTCTTCCTTGCCTGGGAACAGGGACGCCCTGGAAGGAGGGGTGTCCCTTGGGATCTTTCTCAAGTTAGGGGCCTCAAGGCAGCCCTGTCCTTGGCGCTCTTGTCAGGTCAGGTCCATCGGTAATCTCAGTGTGGTCACTGGTATTGCTTGGGGGAGTATAGCTTTGTTTGCTAGCTCCCCAGCGGTCGTGAGCGT
>NC_056747.1:345197667-345263470 GCF_019279795.1 Protopterus annectens | reverse complement strand
TAAATATATATATATATTTTGTGGTATGTCTGTCTTGTGTATGTGCTTTCTATTATGTCGTCTGTGGATATGAAATGTGCATTCATATACTTAATGTAAGTCTGCAAGTGTGCATGTATGTAACATACACATATGTATATACTCAATTACCTAACATTAAAGTAGCACTTGCTTGATTCTTAACTCATTATATCCGAGTGACGCCTCCAGGTGCATCTGTAGTTAAATCCTACTGATACCTCTAGGCATTAAATACTGCTTGTTCCTATTTACATCAATAATTTCAAATCTATGTTATGTACAAGGTTTAAAATTTAGTCTTAAAGCTTATACAGTGGCAAACTCAACCGCATTAATATTTAACCTCTGTCTAGAGCAGGTAAATAGATATTAACTGTTGTTTTTTTTAAGATTAGTGAAGATGGAAAACTCATACAGTATTTGGACAGAAGGTGTGTTCTCGCTATGGCTTGACTAGTGGAAGGGGTGAGGAATGTTGTGGCCCTAATACAGGTAGCTGAGCTTAGTATGTACCTTTTTATGGTAAGGGCTATGTGCTGATCATATTTTAAGGAAGTCTCTATTGTGATACCTAGTAACTTTGTGCTATCTACTGGTTCAATTTTGGTGCTGTTGGAAGAAAATACATGAAGCGGGTAGTAGATTCTGTAGATCTATTAGAAAATCTCATTTGTTTTCTCGTTACGGTTTAGTATGGGTTTTTATTTGAGGAAGTGCTCTATATCACTGAAAGCTTTCTGGGTTTTAGACAGGAGCTCAGGAAGGGATGGGGGCTGTGCAGATGCCTGCAGAATCATCTGCATACTGTACTATAGTAGCATGTGTGGATGTAGAACTAAGATTGTTTGTCAAGATGAAGAGTAAATGTCCAAAAATTAAGCCTTGTGGGACTCTTACAGTAATGGGTAGAAAGGCTGAGATTTCATCTTTCTCTTGACACCTTGTTGACAGTTGGCTAGACAGCTGTGAAGCAAAGTGACGTAAGATAGTGAGAGATTAATGGATGATTATTCTTGGAAGTAGTTTTTGATGGGATAGTCTCAAAAGCTTTTGACATAGCCAAGAAAAATGGAAAAGACAAGGTTATTACTACTACTGTGGTGGTTGATCAACTCTGGGAAACTTAATATGGCTGCTGTGGTGCTATGTCTAGGTCTAAAGCCATGCTGGGAGTTGGAAAGAAGACTGCTTTGTAGTAGATAGGCCAGTAGTTGAGTACATGCATTTTTCAATTATTTTCTTAAGTGGGGAAGAGTATGGCATTGGGTCTATAGTTGGATAGTTCTGTGGATGGGCCATCGTTATGTAGAGGAATGATGTGGGAGAGTTTCCAGAGTACCTGTACATATTGTTCAGTAATTGAGTGATTATTAAGTAAAGAGACTAGGTATGAGATGGAGTCAGCTGCTAGTTTAAGAAATTCATGAGCAAATTGATATACTGCAAGTGTAGTGGATTTTAGTTGAAGTTTTCTTTATGCATGTGGTCTGGACGGGCTGAAATGAGATGGTAGCAGATTGCTGGAAAGGAGTTGTGAGAATGGTTAGAGAGGTACAGTTACTACTGTTTACCAAGGCCTGAATGGAGTTAATAAAATGCGAGTTGAATTGGGCTGCTATGCACTGTGGGGTTAAGGGATGGTTGAGGAGGGGGGTAGGTAGGTTGTCCAAAATTTAAGAGTTGTTTAATGGAGTGCCAAACTTTCTGAGGGTTGTTTTTGTTGGAACTAGATTTAAGTAGGACATTTTGTCTGAGCGAATTTGTTTTTTTTGGCTAAATTTCACAACTGGCGGTAGTTGTAGAAGGAAACTTGGGTTTTTGAGGACAGATACTTTTAGTCATGCTCTCTGTTTCATTATGTTTATGGCATCTTTACCATTGAGTTAGTATGGATTTGCAACTTGTTTTACTAGGGGCCAGAGAGTTTACGATGCTTAAGAATGAGTTGAAGTGGATGACTGCCTCATCAAGAGGAAGGTGTTTTAAGGGGGACCAGTTGTTATGTTTTAATAGGGAATTAAGGGTTTCTATGGAGAAGTATTTTTTAGTATGGATATGCTTATAGATGGTGGTTTTGGCTGACGGCGCTTTGTGCCTAATTAGATAGGTGGGTGAATGATCACTAAGGGAGTGTGGGAGGCAGCCAAACTGTGAACATTAGTTTGGGCGACTGGAGAGAATCCAGTCTAGTATGGAATGTTTTATTACTGTGTATTCTTGTTGGTGTGAAGATAAGTTGGGAAAAAACAATGAGGTTGATATAATTTATAGGATTTATAGAGGTGCATCTTGTCTAGTCAAGATTAAAGTCACCCAAGATTAATATTTCCTGATTTTGTGTTGTAGAGGCCCAACTAAACAGGTTTTCAATTGTAAGACTGTTGTTTCCAGGGGGAGATATACAGCTATTATGATGGACTTTTTCTTGTTACGTTGAAGATGTGAGATTAAGATTTCAGAGTCAACAGCTACGGGGTGGGGTGGCACCTAGCTGCTGCAGGTTAAGGTTGCTCTTGTATACAATTGCTAAGTCGCCGCTGTGCTTGTGTATTCTGTCAGCTCTATGGGTATTACAACCTTGGGGCAAGAATTTTTCATTACTGATTCTTTAGCCAAGTTTCAGTAAGTATTGCTATGTCTGGGGAGTACAGTGACAGGGTTGCTCAGAATTCAGGTATTTTGTTTAGAATACTTCCGATGTTAATTTTTAAGATTAATAGGTCAGAGGAACTGCATGTGAAAAAAAGAGGAGTTTAATAAGACAGAGTTTTGCTGTAGGTGGGGTGTCAATCTGTGTGTTAGGGTCTGGATTAGAATGCATGTCCCCACTGAGATAAAGTAGATGGGACTTGAGTAGTAAGCTGTATGAGGGCATAACAGTGAGTTTGGAGTACTTGTGTAGGATGTGTGCGGGTATACGGAAGGGCATGATAGTGTAAATAGTTGGATGGATGTGTTATTGAACAGTTCTGGTGATATGCTGAAGTAGGCGAGTTGACAGGAGTAGTAGGTGTGCATATATACAGAACTTTGAGATGGTGAAAGGTGGTAAGGTGATATTTAGTTGCGAGTAGGGTGATAAGTAGTGCAGAGAGTAGTAGCATGTGAAGATTGGAGGGGGAAGTTTGATACAGTATGATGTAGGTTAAGTTTTCAGTGTGGCTTTGTGCGGTACTATGGACAGAAGAGAGTAGGATAGTTGGGAAGAGTAGGACATTATCAGACTGTGCTGAGTGGGAGTGGTTTAGGATGAATGCGGTTAGGACAATGAGAGAGTGTTGGGTGACTGGTGGGAGGGACAGATTAGTTTTGGATGTGATTGGTTGATTAAGCATAGGGTGTGGTTATACAAGTATAAACCTAAGGAAAGGGGGTGGGTGGGAATGGGGAGTGTGCCCAAGCTTAGTGATAGCGAACAGAGTATGTTAGGCCTAGGCAGTAAAACAGAGCTGCGGAAAAACAAATAAGTGTTCCTTCAGCTGCAAATATGAGTGAGCTGGAGCAAGTTGGGATCTATTTTCTAATCAATTAAGCACTGAATTTACTGCTTTTGAGGGCGGCCATGGTGATGCAGCGGTTAACATTGTCGCCTCACAGCAAGAGGTTCTCCGGTTCGATCCTCAGCTGGGTTGCCTTCTGTGTGGAGTCTGCATGTCCTCCCTGTGGTCACGTGGGTTTCCTCCGGGTGCTCCGGTTTCCTCCCACATCCCAAAGACATGCTGTAGGTGGATTGGACACTCTAAATTGGCCCTAGGCATGAGTGTGTGCATGGGTGTGCCTTCCATGGAAGGTTGGGCGCCGGGCTGGCAACTCTACACTGTAAAACTCCACTGCCAATCATGAGCGGACATTTGATCCGCTGTGGCGACCCCTAACCGGGAAAAAGCCCAAAGAATTAGAAGAAAGATCTCTCATTATCTAATCACAAAAGTTGCCGGTATTGTTAGAGAGGGACAGACTCAGGACTATGAGAAAGCACTGGAGTGGGGGAGAAGGAAAAGTGCAAAAAAAGAGTAAAAGTGAAGCAGAGGAGTTAGAGGCAAGAAGAGAGGTATAAGACAGGAGATGAATGTAGACAGGAGTGGAGTGGTTACAGGACAGCTAGAAGAGAGTAGAGCAGGATGATGGAAGGAGCGGGGGAGAGATGCAGGAAGAGAAACCACAAAAGGCAGAGTGAGTAGATCAGAAAATCGGAGAAATGAGGGTCGGTGAAGGTAAGTATTAGCTACAGAAGGGCTACGTGTTGTGCTGGTTTGGTGCTGTGCATATTAATTTATATAGATATAATTTAGACATTTTTCTAAATATCTCAGCAACCAAGTAACACGGGCAGAACTCCTTAACCTCACATGAAAGCTCTCAGCTAGATGAATAAAATGCTGCTGTGTGTGTGTGTGTGTGTGTGTGTGTGTGTGTGTGTGTGTGTGTGTGTGTGTGTGTGTGTGTGTGTGTGTGTGTGTGTGTGTGTCTAACTTGAGTGGTTACTGAGATATAGTAAGGTGTTTACAAAATACTACAAATATAACAGATACTGTGTTTACTGTGACAAATTCTGTGCAAGACTTATAATCTAAAGAATACCACCACTAGAGAGTTTGTGCTGAAGAGTTTGCCATTTATACTACTTTCATAACCCCTATGCTTCCAGAGATAACATTTGTTTGAAAAAATGAGGACATAATTTGATTCTGTCAAAAGGTGTAGGCCGCACACACTGAAATAATATTCCCTCTAACAGTTCATACCTAGTAGTCTACTCTGTGAACCACCAAGAATGTTATATGTTACATGACAGCTGCTGCTGCAGTACTTGGGGGAATGTTATGAGGGAAGACACGTAATCCTGTAGGGTGCAAGACCAGGAAACAGAGGACTGTGACAAACTATTCATAAAAGATTCTGACAGGTATCTTCTACATGTTGATCATATCTTTACTCTCCTCACAACCTTCACAAAAGCCTGGACCAAAGACTCCCCTATTTCACCCAATCTGCCTACTTGCTCCACAGCTACAGTAATTAGGCATCCCCAGGATAGGCAAAAGCCATAAAGTACAATTGTGTACACTTACCATAAATGTAGATGTTCCATCAACATTTGGGTTATCTGCTTGCAGTAGCCCTCAGTCGGCCTGATTATCAAAGTCTTGGGTCGTGTGTTGGTTGCTTTCTCATCTTCCGTGAAGTCAGTTAGTCAGGGGTACAAAGCATGCAGCCGACACCATTACATCAGTTTTTCTTGCCCCAGATGTCAGCTGCCCCCTAATGGGAAGCAATTATTATATATATATATATATATACACATATATATATATATATATATATATATATATATATATATTATATATATATATATATATACACATATATATACACATACACACATTATATATATATATATATATATATATATATATATATATATATATATATATATATATATATATAGATATAGATATAGATACACACACATAGATTACACACACACACACACACACACACACACACACACACACACACACACACACACACACACACACACACACACACACACACACACACACACACACACAAGGTTATACCTCCAACAAAAAAGCAAATACACCAAAAAGCTTTTAAGCATAGTAAGGGAGCATAGAGGTATAGCCGAAAAGTCAGGGGTCTGGAGGGAGGGTAACCAAGACTGCAACAGCGAATACACTCTAACATATACATTTATTTTAAGTGTACACAACTCTATGTTCTTCAGGTTTCACTGTTGCAGTCATCACATTTGGGTAGATTCCCAAAGCTAAGGATGGGAGGAGGAATTTAGGTAGCATTAGGACCAGCTATAAGGCCCTGCAAGACTGCAGTGGCAAAGCCAGCTCTGGATTTAGAGAAAATTGGCAAATGGTAATGCTTGGTGAAGGTATGTACAGAACTCCAAATAGCAGCTTCTAGGATGTCTCTGGTAGGGACACCACAGAGAAAGGCTGTAGATGAAGATGCAGCCCTGGTTGAATGGGGTCTAATCCCCTGTGGGATAGGTTTTCCATGGTGTTTATAGCAGAAATGAATGCAATGGCCTATCCATTTAGAAGTGGCTTGCTTTGAAATAGGCTTCCCCTCTGCCCCTGCAGCAAATGCCACCAGCAGTTGTTCAGATTTCCTTTGAGGTTTAGTCCTGTCCAAGTAAAATCTAAGTTGTTGTCTGTGCTCATCTAAGGAGTGCAGTATCCGTTCCCCTTTATTCTGTGGATTAGAAAAGAAGGCTGGCAAATTAATGGATTGATTAAGAGCCACACTGGATACCACCTTGGGCTTGGAGGGATTGGCCCTGAGGGACACCCTGTCTGCATGAATGATGATGAAAGACTCCACTGCCATAAGGGCCTGCAATTCAGAAACCCTTCTTGCTTAAGTGATTGCTAAAAGGAAAGCTGTTTTCCAAGAAAAGAATTTTAACTCTGGACTTGTTTTTCCGATACAAAGTTAAGGTCCCAGGCAGGACTTGGGGCTCTTCTGGGGGGGGGGGGTCTTAAGTTTTTGGCCCCTCTGAGAAACTGCTTGAGCAGCAGGTGAGAAAAGAGGGGTGGTTCTGTGTTGTAATGAACTGAAATGACTGAGGCGTGAATTTTGATGGAGGAAAAGGAAAGGCCCTTGTGAAGCATCTCTGTCAAGTACTGAAGAATCAGAGGTAAATTGGGCGCTGCTGTGGCCATCCCTTGAGTTTGGTTCCAGGCACAATCGTTTCCATTTTTCAGCAAAAGATTTTCTAGTACTAGGCCCTCCTTGCCTCCAAAATTACATCCAACACTTGTTTATTGAGGGATGGTAATGGAGACATTAGGCAATTAACCAGGCTGCAAGGTTCAGGGTTTGAAGCCGGGGGTGCAGAATCTGGCTCTCCTGCTGTGACAGCAGGATAGGGGGTCTGAGGTAGGTGCCATGTGGCTAGCTGTGACACTGCGCAAGAGGGGGTTACCAGTGTTGGCGTGGCCAGTCTGATGCAATTAGTATCATCTTTGGCTTGCCCTGTTTGATCTTTAGTAGTACTTTGGAGAGGAGAGTCAGAGGAGTAAAGGCATAAACGGATATATTTTTCCAGCTGAAGGACAGAGCATCCACTTTCCAAGTTTGTTTGTGGGGAGTCCTTGTGCAGAATTTGTCCAACTGGTGATTCTGGGGGGAGGCAAACTCCCCCATTTGTTTAACATGTTGAAAGTCTTTGGTTCCAGTTTCCACTCATGTGGGTCCATTAGATTTCTGCTTAGTTCGTCTGCCAGTGTACTTAGTTTTTCTGGCAGGAATTGAGCCTGTAGATGCACTTGGTAGCTCAAGGCGGTGTTCCACAGAGCCATGGCTAGTCTGCAGAGGGGGTAGGAATGGGTACCCCCCTGCTTGTTTATGTACAACAGTTACATTGTCCATCTTTACCACTAACTGTCCTAAAGGATGTGGTCCTTGAAGGCTGTCAGAGCATTCTGTACAGCTAACTTTTCTTTTTGATTGATATGCAGGTGCATTTGACTTGGGTTCCATTTGCCCTGAATGCACTTCCCTGCAGGTGAGCCTCCCATGCATAGTCTGATGCGTCTGTTAGGGTTTGGGCGGCAGGGGGTAGAGTGAATGGTAGTCCCTTGTTTTGGTGGCAGGCCTCTGTCCACCAAAGGAATTCTAACCGTGGGCAACGTATGATAGGAATCATTGCTTCTAGATCCTGAGAATGTTGACACCATAGGCTTTTTAGATACCATTGTAGTTTTCTCATATGCAGTCTTGTATATGGAATTAGAAAAATGTACGAGGCCATGAACCACAAGGCTTGCAGTATTTGCCTTGCAGATAGCAGGGTCTTTCTGGCCACGAGTTTGAAGTAAGTTGTCAAATGAATTTGTTTCTCTGGCATGAGGAAAGCCATCTGGGAAGTTGTGTTTGCTCCCAGGAATATAATTTGTTGACAGGGTACCAGTTATGATTTATTTTCGTTTATGGTGTACCACAGACAAGTTAGCACCTTTTGTACAAAAGCCAGATGAATTCATAAGTATGTCCTGGCTTTCTGCCTGAATGAAACAATCGTCCAGGTATGGGTATATTTGAATATTTTTTTGCCTGCAAAATGCAATGACTGGAGCTAGGCACTTTGTGAATACCCTGGGAGCAGTAGATAAACCAAAAGGGCAGTGCAGAGAACTGATGGTGCTTGCAGCCTGCTTTGAAGCGTAGGCATCTTCTGCAAGATTCACTAATTGGGATGTGCAGGTAGGCTTCCTTTAAATCCAGTGTTGCCAACCAGGCGTCTTTGCCTATCATGGGAAGCAACTGGTGAAGAGTTAGCATCTTGAATTTTGGAATCACCAAAAAGGTGTTTAGGATAGAAAGGGGTCCAGGATAGGAAGCCATGAGTTGTCTT
Organism: Protopterus annectens; assembly: GCF_019279795.1. NCBI lineage: Eukaryota > Metazoa > Chordata > Ceratodontiformes > Protopteridae > Protopterus > Protopterus annectens. Next base: position 345,255,051 of record NC_056747.1, on the reverse strand, counting down.
TTCTGGGTACCAGGAAAGTATTTAGTAGAAACCTTGTCCCTTTTCCTCTTCTGGTACAGCCTGAATAGCTTGTAATCTTGACTGTACTTGCTTTTGAGCCTCTGCCCACTGATTTGGGGGCAGATCTGGCCAACCGTTTGGGGTTGGTAAAGTGTGGAAGTGAAATCTGTATCCTTGAGAAACTGTTTAAAACCCATTTCTTCTGGGTAATGAGTTCCCAGTTTTTTGCTGGCATAGCAATCTTTCCCCCTAAAGGAGCAGTCAGTTGAGAAGTGCTTGGAAGTTTTAAAGTTAAGTCATTGAGACAGCTTACCACAGGGGTGAGTCTTACTACTCCCTGATTTGGAAGTGGGAGCCCCACACTGCTTAGCCCTGTGCATACCCTGGGACTGAGGCCCTGTTGTTCTGCTGGTTCTGGGTTTGAACTGAAAAGGCCTGGAAGAAGCACGAAAGGACCAATATTTTGAGGGCCAATGCCTACTAAATCTTGGAGGCCGCACTTGTAAGAAATCTTTAACAGTTTGCATAGATTTAGCTTTTTCCTCCGTCTTTTTAAGAACTACTTCTGCTTTGTTTCCAAACAGGCAGTCCTGACAAGGGAGAATTCAGCAATTTAGTTTTAACATGATCTGGCAAAAAATGCTCCTTAAGCCAAGCATGCCTTCTAAGTACAGACCCGGTGACAGCAGCCCTGCAAGATGCCTCTAGTGAATCAAAACCACATTGCAAAGTAGGTTTTCCAACCTGTTCAGCAGAATGCATTAATTCATGTAAATCCTTATTTTCAGCACAATCAGGAATCACATCAGAATAGAGCAAGAAAAAGTTACCACAATGAGGTACTTGGCTTTAGTTGAAGACTTAGGTTCTGAAACTCGAAAACTAAAATTTCAGGAGTCAGCCGACCGGCACCTGTGAACTGCTTCTGCTTCGGGCACCGCACAGCAAGAAAGACTGATGTAATGGTGTTGGCTGCATGCTTTATACCTCTGACTACCTGACGTCATGGAAGATGAGACAGCAACTGACACAGGACCCAAGACTTTGATAATCAGGCCGACTGAGGGCTACTGCAAGCAGATAACCCAAATGTGATGACTGCAACAGTGAAACACGAAGATCACCACCCAATTTGTTCATGCCCAAGAAGTCCAACAGTCCCACTGTACTTAAACTCTTGTGGTAAAACTTGCTCCATAGAAACTTTCACAAACACAGGAATCCACTCATCAGGTTAGCAAAGTTTAACAAGCACTCCATCTTATCAAGGCCTTACCCAGAACACAGCACTAATTTGCAAGTTTTATGGGTTACAATCAACACACTCTTATTTCAACTTAACATCTTAACATAAACATGCACAACCAGGCAGTTTATTTAATGCAGCTTGTAAGGCTGCGTCTAGGACTAAAAACCCATTGACTAACTTCAGGCTCAAGGCAACCCTAGTGTTTTCTTGCTTTCAAGAGAGGTGAAAGGTAATGGAAAAATCAAATCAGTAATGGAAAAATCAAATCAGTAAATATCCCATTCTGGTTGGGAAGGCACCCAAATGCAACAATTACATCTGGTGACAGCTGTAGAAAAGTGCTTTGCACCCATCACAAAAAAAAGCTGACACACAGCCAAGTGGAAGGACACACATGGAACAGCATGTGTGTACATAAATATCACTCACCTAGATGTTTTACTGTTGGCAACTCTTCTTTCGGCTTTTCCCGGTTAGGGGTCGCCACAGCGGATCACCTGTCCGCTCATGACTGGCAGTGGAGTTTTACGGTGTCGAGTTGCCAGTCTGGCACCCAACCTTCCACAGAAAGCACACCCACGTACACCCTCACACCTAGGGCCAATTTAGAGTGTCCAATCCACCTACAGCATGTCTTTGGGATGTGGGAGGAAACCGGAGCACCCGGAAGAAACCCACGTGACCACAGGCAGGACATGCAGACTCTGCACAAAAGGCACCCCAGCAGAGGATCGAACCGGAGAACCTCTTGCTGTGAGGCAGCAATGCTAACCACTGCACCAACGTGGCCGCCCTACTGTTGGCAACTCTATAGGGGGGAAAAAAGCAGCAAGCAGGTAGAAAAGATGCATCTCAGCCATCTAACCAAGGCAAAAGACCTTTTCCTGTCACAACATTCCAATCCACAAAGGGAGCTCAAAGAAAAAGAAGGGATTACAGTATCATGACTGAAGTTTCCATTCTGTGTGTGCCCCACAAACCCTTAACAGCCCTCCGTGCCAGGCCTGCTTATTTAATAAAGGCTGACATATTTAATATACTAAGTACAACCTCAATCCTTCCAAGTCTACTGCTTCCTTTTTTCCCTACAACCCGTATAATCTGCCTATGGAAATCACCGTTTTAGGTGCATCTTTCTGTATCTGTTCTAATGAACTATGTACAACAGAAAAGGCAACCACCGGAGCATTCTGTGTCATTCACTGTAGACGGGGTTACCCAAGGACTGGCCACGATACTGACTATTACCACAAGGCTCCCCAAACCTGCACTTCTTAACAAGCTGCGTTAAATATGCTGTTTGAATGACCTCTATTTGCAGCACAAATCACTAGATTCAAGATTAGGGTTATGCCTGAGCGAAGTTCAGCCAACTGCACTAAGGAGATTTGACCTAATGACCTGAAAAAAAGCCCACACATTCACCAATTACACAATAACCAAATATTCACTCATTTTAAAATAAGTTAGAACACTTATAAGAGATACCTTTTTGGCAAGGTGAGTGAGTGGTTTTGTTCCAGCTAGGTCCATGAACCAATTAGTTATGGAACTCTGAGATCTTGCAGTGACTAGCCAGAAATTGTCCTTCTGATTAACCTGTGGTTTCCGTTTGCCAGTATCTGGGAATGTATTGCATCGCAGCTTCTCTGCAATTATGCTACTAAAATTGGAACTGATCTAAAAAAAACACAGAACAAAATTAATGAAAGGCAAAATAAATTGACAAATTCAGAATTGTGAATGTTCATAACACCTTTCAACCAGATAATACATATCTATCATAGCAGTACCAACACAGCTATCATTTAGATTTTCTGTAGAAGCAGTCACATAGTACACACTTCAATTTTAACTAAACATACCATAACAGTGCTTTACTATAAGCAAGGTTGTAATGACATTCAATCACTTTACAATGCAGCTCACCATTGTCACATCGGAAACCATTCTTAGTAGTGACTTCCATTATCTGCTGCCTACACTCTTGTCTATCAATATGGCCATCTGTTCAATGGTAGTTTAACTGAATATATCAAAATATTGCAAAATGCAAAGGTAATAAAAATTATTTATTCTGCTTCTAACACTAAGAATATACAATCTACAAAATCTCATTTGCAAATACTAATACTTGGCCTTACTTACACAAAACAAAAAAATCTGCAATCACCTACACTATAACACAAACTAGGAAATAAGTAGACTGCCCATAGAAAGCAAATACACCACCTCACCATATCAAGTTATTTGAGAGGTAGACCCCTGCAGTGTATTAATTGCTTGGTATTTCCTCTTCCACAAACCCAAAGTTTAGCTACTTCACCTCTCCACCTTCAGGTGCGTACCACAGTTATCTCCTTGTCATGCTAGGAAAGTGCACTTCATCTTTGATTCAGTAAGTTTAGACCCCATCCAGTGAGTGAGAGCAACCTGGAAGACAAAAGAAACTACCATACCAGGATAGGAGGAAATGGTGAAGGATAAATACTCAATGCAGAGGTCTCCTTCACATGTCAGCATGCATGGTGACTTAAACAGTACCAATAGACTTAAAAGGAGAACGAGGAAAAAAGTCAAAAGCACAGAAGGCTAAACACTGCAATATCCAAAGAGGCAAAGATGACGGACTCCTTAAGTCATGATCCAAGTAGCAGTGTTCATTTTACGAATGAAGCAAGATCATGGTACAAATGGCCCAAAATGGAGACAGTGGTAAAGCATCCAATGGAAGGAGACAACCCAGTTGTGAAGTAGCCTTTGGCATCCACATTTTGAAATAGGTCATAAGCCACCTAATGTCAAACGCACACAAGTTACCAAAAAGCTTGTAAAGAGCTTGCTTAGTCAATAGCATCCCCTCCACCCTTATGAAGCAGAGAGAAATCTTTTTAGAGTAAAACTTAATGGTGCAAATCCATTTTATGGGTGTGCTCCCATCCCCCTATTTATTGCCCCTGGAAAAAGAGAAGAAACAGGTTTCCAGACAATTTTGATAAGAGTTTCATGGGGAAACAATACATAGTGCTAAGGAGCAATGATATCTGTAACCACTAAATATGGTTCTGCACTAAGTACTTCAATGTCTAAGACTCCAAAATTAAGCTTTTTTTCCCCTTTTTCTAGTAATTGCAGTTTCGGCAGCCAATACTTTCAAACTTTTAAGACCTTACTATGTCTAGTCAAATCAGGCTGTGTAAGCCAGCTTACAAGAATCATTTCCTTAGTATCGTTTGTTCCAATATTTCTGTCTACATACTCTATATGAAATTTCATACCTTCCCACTCATTACATTTCAGAAAAACATGTTTGCAATTACCTCTTCCTTCCCCACCACTCTATGTACTATCAACCTAAAGAAACTCTCAAATCTAGTTGGGTATAAAATATTTATGTAAAGCTTCCAAGCAAAAATCCTAAACTTTTCAGTTTTTGCTGCATACCTGCAGCCCTAAAGATTTCTTCCTGTTGTTCCTTTCTAAATTGTTTTTCTATTTTTTTCCTCAATCTTTTCTAACCTCTCTGATTTTTACAGATCATGCAGTATTTTATAGTCTGCAAAATCTCTTTCTTTTGCAAAATTCCCTTCTCCAAACTCAATTAAAAACTTTACCAGAGCTGGTAGTTTTCACTCACCACTTTTGTCCCTTCTCTTTGCTTATATTCAGTTATCAAATCCCTGAGAAGGAAAGCAATTTTTAAGCAGGAGTTTGTACTGCATATGCTAATCTTGTCCCACTCCCCTCCTAAGCTACGAGTTTCCAAAACCTTGGTCCATTTGCTAACATCTTCCAATAAAATCCACTCCCTCTTGCTTACTTTCTATAATCCAACTTGCAGACTTCCCTAACTGTAAAGCTTCCTTTGTCTAGCCCCAAATGGGTTTAGTTCTTGGAATAATTTCTGCTATGTTAACATACATGCAGAATATTATAGTCATACTTTCCTTAAGGACTTGCATCCGAAATCCTAGTCTCTCCTTCTCAATCTCACCACCATTTCATCATCCTTTTCAATACCAATTTACAACCCTCTACTTGAGCTATACACGAGCCTCAACTGTATAAGCGCTGATATGCCCCTTCAAATCAGGTAACCCTAACCCACCTTATTCTATGGGGAGAACCAACTTTATCCTACCTAATTCTAGCTCCCCCCCCCAAATAAATTTCAAGTCTATTATTTACCATCTACAAATTGTTCTCCAACTGATAAAAATATGCCTGCCCTATATACAAGGCTAGTGGGAAAAGGGACTAAAACATTACTGCGTGTATCTTGCGTTCCATAATCAAGAGCTTTCACAGCTTCTTCATTTTTGTACCATCTTCTGTTTAGTCTCTTTTCACATAGTCTCAACTGCCATAACATTACTATTTCAAGCCTTACACTCAAGTACTTAAATCTTAACATGTATTCACAAATATGGATATTGCTAAATTCATGGATGAGCTTTTTTACCGTTATAGTGTTTAATTTATTTTATTCACTACTCACAAACCTACCCTCTAACCTAAAATCCAAGCTATAAACCTGCTAGAATACGACTGGCCGATTTGCAACAAACGCCTCCTATTCCACCCACCATTTTGCAACTTTTGATTCACTAAACTGGTTAGAACTACCACACTCTCTCCCACATTCACCTAATGACAGCACACAAAATTATATACAAACCTTCACTATTTGATGCCCTTTCCTCTCTTTACACCAACTACTTACCCAAAAGCTCTCTTAGGTCTGAAAATCAACATCTACTACAGACTTATAAATGAAAACTTCCAGATGGCCAACTCCTATACTCTTACCAAAAAGAGGAGCTTTCCTATAACTCTCCAATCTAACCCAACCAATGCTACTTCAAACTCTTTCTACACAACTACCTATCCTCCATTTGGAGCTGTAACTGCTCTACCTCCAGTTCATTCAAGACCTGAACTCTTACAATTTCTTCACTCCCTTTCTGCAACTGCTACTCCTTCCTCCACTCTATCACTTAGACTCTGTCAAAAGTGGTCACAATAACCGCCCATATTCATAGTTTCTTATGAATGATCTTATCAGTATTGCAAAGTTCTTTACATATGTCCATTTTTGAAATTTTATCTGTTATAAGTATGGGAATTGTTAGGTTTGCCTACGTCTTTACTTATACCTAAATTGTTCAAATTGTTCAAGCCTGTATTATGTACCTGGAGCTTTTCTCCAGGGGCCTCCACTGAAAATGGGATCTTCAGCCCAGTGGTCTTTCCCAGTAATTAAATGCTAATAAGTAAATAAATAAAATACATTTTATATCTTCAAACACTTGAAAGTGTCGCAAAATATTCACAACATTGAAATGCCCTATTGTGGATTTATCAAGTACAAAACTGCAAATAAAGCCAATTCTTCCTGACTACGCCAATTACATCCCACAATTTAATTTAAAAGTTATGTACTTACCATAACTATGCATCTGTGTTGTCCATTTTCATTCATCCTCAACCCAAGTTCAGATCTGATTCTCGAATCAGACTGCCACATACTCCAGATTTTGCATCCAACTCTCGAGCTCTTCCCTCTACCCATAATGCCTTAGTCCACCCCCATTACTTCAGATAGAGTTTGTTGCCATAAGGCCCCTATAGCCAGACAAAAACAAAGACAGCTGACAGAAAAAAAAGGAAAGGCTCAACCCCAGAATTTTACGTTCCAAAACACAGTCCAACAGGTTTCTCCAGAAGGTTTAAGGAAGGGATGGAAGTTGAGGTGGAATGAAAACAGATGCTTAGTTATGGCGAATACATAACTTTTTCAATCTGTCCATTTCATTCCTCAACACATCGGACAAATTCCCCAGTTACAAAGATTTTGGGTGGCCCTCTTGCAAAGATACTCCAGAGTACCGCTGTCAAATTTGTAATGAGTAACAAAGGAATGAGGACTGAACCATGTGGCTGCTGCACAAATATCAACAGATGTCCTTGACCAAAAAGCAGACAAAGCAGCCATGGATCTGGTTGAATGAGCCCTGGGTGGTTTGAGTATGGGATTGCCTTGTTGAGTACAGATCCAAGAAATGCAGTTTGCAGTCCAGTTGGCTTAAGTGTCTTTAGAAATAAACAAATGTTTGATCTATCTTCACAGGACAAAACAAATCAGAAGCGTAATTATCTGTGTACATTAAGATGATGAATCATGTAGTCTCTTTTTCAATAAAAATTTGGGAAGAAGACAGGCAAAGGAATTGACTGGTTCATGTTGTTTTCAGAGGCTACTTCAAGTAAGAAGGGTTTGTCCGCAAGGTAACCCTATTTGTACGGAAAATAATGTAAGGGGTCTTTGACTAGAGAGCTTGGAGTCCAGATACCTTCTTTGCAGAAATAATGGGTACTAAAAATGATTGTTTTCCAAGAAAGGAATTTCAGATCACTTTTAGCCTTTTCAAAATACTATGCATACAATTTGGTAAAAGCAAAGGAAAAATCCGTTTCCTCTATGAAAACTAGAAACGGCCGATAACTTAACTGTAGCTTAAGGGTAATAAAAAAAAAAAAAAAAAATAGTGCCTTCTTTAAAAACAGCTGCCAAAAATTCAAGTACTGCAGACACTGGAGCAGGAAAAAGGATCAAGCTTATTTTTCAAGGGCCAAAGGGAGAATCTTTTCCACTTGCACTTATAAACTTTTTTTTAATAGGTCTTTTTGCAAAGATAAAATGGTAAGTACAGGGGAGAGAGTCTGGGCTGTCTAACCATTACTGGAAGTGGAGAAAAACCGGTTAGCTTGAGGGCCCAGAGATTGGGATGTTTGATTCCTGATGGGTGTGAGAGGAGACGATTCCAATATCCATGGAGGAGAACTAAGAGGAGACCACAGAAAGGGGAACCATACCTGTTGAGGCCAGGGGGCAATGAGGATGACTGAGCTCTTCAGCCAGCATGCTTTCTGTAGGAATTTGGGAATCAAAAGGAAGAAGGGGATAAGAATAAAGACTGGAGGGCCAAACATGGACTACAGCATCTCTTGCTGACTCCTGGGGGAGATAAGGGCGAAGTACCTGCTGCACTTGTGGGGGACACAGAGGCCTCAGCAAGGTTGGGCCCAACAGAAAATCCTTTCCGACGCAGACCGATTGAGAGACCACCCATGAGGCATCAGAATGGATCTGTTTTATTTGTCTGCTAATATGCTGATTTTTCCCAGTTTGTGGGATGCAACTAAAAAGAGGTCTGAGAAGATCATCCATACCCATGCTCTCACGGCCTAACTGCAAAGTTCATGTACCAAACCACAAACATGCTGTCAGTCTGAATCACAATGGTCCGTACAGAAGAGCACCTTGAAAGGCCTGTAACACTAGGACTGCTCATCTCTAGTACATTGTCATGCAGATTGGTCTTGGCGGGGGGGGGGGGGACCACATGCCTTAGAGCATCCTTCCATGGAAATGACACCCACCCCAACTGGGAGGCATCTGGAGTCACTGTGGCTGTTGGGGACAGTAGAATAAAGGGTTGTCCTAGGTGACTCATCTGACTGAATCCACCAGCTTATGAGATGTTTGCAACTAGGAGCAAGTTTGACTGGAAAGGATAGGGCTTGCTGAAGAACAGACCACTAACACCTACAGTCCACTGAAGAACAAGAATAAAGAAACATGCTAAAGGAACTAACACAATGGCTGCTGCCATGGATCCTAGTGCTTGAAGAACTGACCTGGCTGTAGGAAATGAACGGGAGATAAGCAGACGGACCTCGATTCCTGAGGGTGGATATACAATGAAGTGGTACCAATGCTGTGTAGTCGTATCCAGAGTTGTACCAATGAACTCCAGGCTCTGGACTGGTGTGGAGTTTGATTTGGAGTCATTTATTGTTATCCCCACTAACTGGAAAGTCTGGAGCAAATAGTCCCAGGACTGTTGGAGAAGATGCTTGGAGGCAGTGGTAAGGAGCCAGTCAAGCAATATGGAAACATCCACAAATCCTTAGAGTCTCAGATGAGCAGCCATACATTTGGCAAATACCCTAGAGGTTGTGGTTAGTCCAAAGGGCAGGGCTCTGAAGTGATATGACTGGCTCCCAGATGAAAGCATAAATGTCTTCTGGATTGGCTGTCTATTTTGATGTGATAGTATGCATCCTGAAGATCTATGGAGCCCATCCCATCATCCTTATGAAGAAATGACAAAGGACTAAACTGTGATCATTCAGCACTTCAACTTCTTAACACACTGGTTTAAAATGTTGAGATCTAAAACTTGTCTGAGGTCTCCCAGACTTTCTGAAGCTAAAAGGAAACGTTAGCAAGTTTGGAATCCTATTTGGTCTGGTGGGACCTCTTGCCGGACTCTTACCTAGCAGCTTTTGAATTTCTTGTGCTGCGGCTTTCTTCGGACTGGGTAGAACATCAGGAAGCTTCTTCCTTTTGTGAAAAGTAAGTCAGAAATCTTCTGTTATGTTTGCCCAGGCATCTGGTTGAAGGGATAGTCGTCCCCCAACAGTCTTCAGAGTTGGATAGTCAATCAGCAGTTCACAAGTGCTGGAAGGATCTGTCCAGAAAGGAATCCCAGAAACCCTGGTTCTGAGTCTCTCTTCTGCCTCTAGGGTGACGTCTCCCATTGGAACTTTCTCCTCTGCCTCTGGAGCTGTCACTGTGTGGATCTTTGAAAGGACCTGGAAATTTTGGAACCATTTCTTCTTGTGACCTCTCTGAGTATGGAGAAGGTTCGCTGAGGGGGAGAAAACTTTCCCGAGAGGCTTAGTCCTGTCCAAGTAAAATCTAAGTTGTCTGTGCACATCCAAGGAGTGCAGTATTCGTTCCCCTTTGTTCTGCAGATTAGAAAAGAAGGTTGGCAAATGAATGGACTGATTAAAAGCCACACTGGATACCACCTTGGGCATAAAGGAAGGGTTGGTCCTGAGGGACACCCTATCCGCATGAATGATGATGAAAGGCTCCACTGCCATGAGGGCCCGTAATTCAGATACCCTCTCTAGCTGAAGTGATGGCTAGGACGAAGGCTGTTTTCCAAGAAAGGAATTTCAACTCTGCATCTGGCTCAAAGGGAGGTAGAGTGAGCTTTTCCAATACAAAGTTAAGTTCACAGGCTGGAGTAGGGGGTCTCCAGGGTGGTCTTAGGTTTTTGGCCCTTCTGAGGAATTGCTTCAGCAGTGGATGAGAGAAGAGGGGTGGCTCCATAGAATAATGTGCTGAAATGGCTGAGGCATGGATTTTAATGGAAGAGAAGGCAAGACTCTTGTGAAGCATCTCAGTTGAGTATTGAAGAATATGCTGTAAATTGCGTAGTGTTGTGCCCATCCCCTGGGTTTGACTCCAGGAAAAGAAACTTTTCCGCATAGGATTTTTTAGTACTAGGCCTCCTTGCCTCTAGAATGACATTCATCACTTGCTTACTGAGGGATGGTAATGGAGAGCTCAGGTAATTAGCCAGGCTGCAAGGTTCAGGGTTTGAAGCTGTGGGTGAAGAATCTGGCCCTCCTGCTGCAAAAGCAAGAAGGGGGTCTGAGGCAGGGGCCATGGTTCCAGCAGTGACACTACGCAAAAGGGGGTACCAGTGTTGGCGTGGCCAGTCTGGTGCAATGAGTATTGTCCTTGGTTTGTCCTGTTTGATCTTTAGTAGAACTTTGGAGAGGACAGGCAGAGGGGGAAAGGCATCCGCTTTCCAAGCTTGTCTGTGGGGAGTCCTTGTGCAGAATTTGCCCAAATGGTGATTCTGGGGGGAGGCAAACAGGTCCATCTCTGAGCTCCCCCATTTGTTTCTCAAAAGGTTTAATATCTTTGGCTCCAGTTTCCACTTGTGTGGGTCCATGAGATTTCTGATTAGGTCATCTGCCAATGTATTTATCTTTCCTGGCAGGAACTGAGCTTGCAGGTGCACTTGGTAGCTCAAGGCAGTGTTCCACAGAGCCATGGCTAGTATGCAGAGAGAGTATGAGTGGGTTCCCCCTCTGCTTGTTTATGTACCACATGACAGTGGTGGTGTCCATCCTTAATTGTCCTGGAAGAATGTGGTCCTTGAAGGCCGTCAGAGCATTCTGTTCAGCTAACATTTCTTTTTGATTGATATGCAGGTACACTTGAGTCAGGTTCCATTTGCCCTGAATGCACTGCCCTGCGAGCCCCCCATGCATAGTCTGATGCGTCTGTTAGGGTTTGGGAAGCAGGGGGTAGAGTGAATGGCAGTCCCTTGTTGTGGTGGCAGGCCTCTGCCCATCAAAGGAACCCTTCTTATACAAGGAATGATGGGCATCATTGATTCTAGGTCCCGAGAATGTTGACAACATAGGCTTTTTAGATACCATTGTAGTTTCTTCATATGCAGTCTTGCATATAGAATTAGTAGAAAGCAAGAGGCCATGAACCCCAGGGCTTGAACTATTTTCCTTGCAGATAGCTGGGTCTTTGTGGCCAGTAGTTTGAAGTAGGCTGTCAAACTTGTTTCTCTGACGCGAGGTAGGCCATCTGGGAAGTTGTATTCAAGCTTGCTCCCAGGAATACAATTTGTTGGCAGGGTACTAGGTGTGATTTCTTTTCGTTTATGGTGTACCCCAGTGAAGTTAGAAGTTTCTTTACAAATGTCAGATGATTTAATAGCATGTCTAAGCTTTCTGCCTGAATTAGACAATCACCCAGGTATGGGTATATATGAATATTTCCTTGCCTGCAGAATGGAATGACTGGAGCTAGGCACTTTGTGAATACCCTGAGCGCAGTAGATAAGCCAAAGGGCAGTGGAGAAAACTGATGGTGCATGTAGCCTGCTCTGAAGCGCAGGTATTTTCTGCAAGATTCCCTTAATGGGATGTGCAGGTAAGCTTCCTTTAAATCCAATGTTGCCAACCAGGCATTTTTGTCTAGCATGGGAAGCAGCTGATGAAGAGTTAGCAATTTGAATTTTGGGATTATCAAAAATGTGTTTAGGATAGACAGGGTCCAGGACAGGACACCAGGAATCGTCTTTTCTGGGTACCAGGAAAAGTCTTGAGTAAAAACCTTCCCCCAATTTCTCTTCTGGGACAGGTTGAATAGCCCTGATACTTAGAAGGGAGAGAACCTGCTTTTGAGCCTCAGCCCACTGATTTGGGGGTAGGTCCAGCCAACCGTTTGGGGTTGGTAAGGAGTGGAAGTGGAATCTGTATCCTTGGGAAATTATATTTAAAACCCATTTGTCTTTGGTAATGAGTTCCCAGTTTTTTGCATGCAGGGCAATCTTTCCCCCTAAAGGAGCAGTCAGATGAGCAGGGCTTTGAAGGTTTAAGGTTAAGTCATTGTGACAGTTTACCGTAGTGGGGTGACTTACTACTTCCAGCTTTGGAAGTGGGAGCCCCCCCACTGCTTAGGCCTGTGAGTACCTTGAGACCGAAGCCTGGGTGGTCTGCTGGTCCTGGGTTTGGACTGAGAAGACCTGAAGAGACAGGAAAGGACCAATTTTAAAAGGCCAATGCCTACTAAATATGGGAGGCTGTACTTGCAGGAAATCTTTAAAAGTTTGCATAGATATAGCTTTTTCCTCCATCTTTTTAAGTACTACTATGGCTTTGCTGCCAAACAGGCGGTCTTGGTTTAAGGGAGCATCCAATAATTTAGCTTTAACATGATCTGGCAAATTTTGCTCCTTAAGCCAAGCAGGTCTTCTAGGTACAAACCCAGTGACAGCAGCTCTGCAAAATGCCTCTAATGAATCAAAACCACATTGCAAATTATGTTTACCAACTTGTTCAGCAGAATGCATTAAAACCTGTAATTCTTTACTTTCAGCACAGTCAGGAATCAACATAATTTTCTGTTTAAGTAATCCAATAATATGCTGCTGATACTTTAACATATGAAACTGGCCGTTTAATGCCCTAATGGCCAAAACAGCAGAGGTGTATACCTTCTTACCCAATATGTCCAGGGCCCTGCAATCTCTATCAGAGGGGGTAGGGTTTTTGGCAGTAGTAGCCTTAATGCCTTTGGGCCCCTGTGAAATTGTCTCTGGATCCACAGTAGGATTCTTAGAGAGAAACTTGTGAGAGTCATGGACTCTAATACCAGTCAGGTTTCCTGGGAGCCGGAAGTGTCTGGGGCCAGACTAGATTCCAAGACGGCATCATCTACAATGTCCAGTACAGGAGGGATAGCTAAAGGCCTGTGCTGTAGTAGGAGTAAGAATTCCCTAAGCCTCTTTTTGGAGTCAGAGTAATCCTGGCTTTCCCAGCAGAAATGTTCCCTAAGAGTATGCAAAGTTTCACCAAAAGAGAAATCTTCTGGAGGGGAAGCAGAGGAATGGAGTCCTCTGCATCAGAATCCTCATAGGTAGACAAGGGCAAATCCTGGTCATCAGAAGAAACAGAAATTTCATAATTCTGATCATAGAAATCAGAAGGAAAATCAGTCCTAGGTCTCAGAGGGAGAAGGGTGGCTTCCCCTGATTAGAGTAATAAGGTCTTCAGCCATTCTTGTTTTTTAGGCATAGTTGCCTGACCATGCGGTCTGGGCGTTGGTTTTCTAAGCGTGGATCGAGTTTTAGGCCTTGAAAAAGAAGATGGAAGTGGTTTAATATGCAAGTCAGTAGGCCTGAATACACCCTCAGAAGCCCGTGCCTGCACAGCGGCTCCGGACCCATCCAAGGTAGAGACATCCGCAGGGTCCATAGTCGAAGAAGCATTTTGCAGCATATTGCAGAATGGTTCTCAGTAGAGACATGCGAATCTGAAGTAGAAGGTATAAGGGGCTGCGAAAGCACCTCACAGAGTACCGGCGAACTGGCGACTAGCTTAAGAGAAGTGTCGTGGGCAGCTTTAGACCTATGCGGTCTGTCTCTCTCTTTATCTTTGCATTTTTTCAAAATGTCAGTAGTCGGGTGGCTTACCGAAGCCATTTCTGGATGACTGAACTGAGTACCAAAATAGTTAGATGTGAAAATAAACAGACGACCAATAGTTAGAGGACTGAATAAGGCACAAAACCGACAGCAAGGGACGTCAAGGTCTGGGCCTAAGCAAGGAATGCAGTACGAACGAAAATCTTTATGAGGCATTTGCTTTCCACAAATACAATTGTTAACTTTTATTGACATCGGTTTAGAGGAAGAAAAAGGATCCCCAACTGGGTACTTAGCTTTGTTGAAGACTTCGGATCTGAAACGCAAAAATGAAAATTTCAGGAGTTGGCTGACCGGCACTTGCAAACTGCTTCGGGCACCGCACAGCAAGAAAGACTGATGTAATCGCGTCGGCTGCATGCTTTATACCCCTGACTACCTGACGTCACGGAAGATAAGACAGCAGCCAACGCAGGACCAAAGACTTTGATAATCAGGCAAGCTAAAGGCTACCTGCAAGCAGATAACCTAAATGTAATGACTGCAACAGTGAAACACAAAACATCTGGTTTAACCACATATTCTGTTGTACAACTTCTCTGACTGGTGCCATGCTTTGGATCAGAGGACATGGGATCTGAGGAAGGCGCTGTTAGACTGGCAGATATCAGATCTGAAGACTTCAGATCACAGTATTTCAGATCCGAAGATGGGGTCCTTTGGATCCAACAATGTCAAGTCTGAGATTTTTTTGACTTTGGATTGGTGGCTCCAACGAAGTCCTAGGAGACTGGGGAGAGGATGTGTTTTCTGTGCTCCACTGGAGCAGACTATGACAATGTGGCAGGGGTTTGAGACGCAGAAGATGGAGTCAAAGCAGCAGGAAGAAGTTTTTTTTTTTTTTTTTTTTTTTTTTAATATCAACTTTTTGCATCGAGCAGGGCGAGCCCTTGGGTTAAAACCTTGACAGAGCAGAACAATTAATACCCAAGTGGCCAGCTTTGAGGCAATAGATTCACTTCTTATGGGCATCTGAATTCAGAATTTTATGCCCACAAGTGAATTTCCTGAAACTTGTCAGTTTATCCAACATGGTAACTAGTAACAGGCAGTACAATAACAAAACAATACAGTAAAGTAGTATAGTACCAAAAAATACACACAAAAAAAGATTTTTTTACAAAGGACAAGGAATAATTACCAACAATAGTAATTTAAATAGAATACCCCAATTAAAGGGTAAAAGCAACACCAACTATCTTAAGAAAGTAATACTGTCTGAAAATACTAAGAAGTTCTAAATCAAGTGAAAAACTAACAGGGAGGAGAGAGATAGAAAATAGAAAAAAACTTTTTTAAAGAATAAGAAAAGAATTAATAAATGGCTAAATTTTTCTCGAGAGGAATATGCACTTGGGCATGATGGCGGCAAATGAGATAGGAGGCGTTGAGGATGGACCAAGGCATTGTGAATAGGAGGAGTTCAAGAGTTAGATCCAAAGTCTGAAGTATGTGGCCAAGTCAAACCTACGTGATGTGGAAGAAAAAACATTATCAGATTCATTTTCTTTGCTAATGGCTCTAAAATATATAGCAAATTTTAACAGAGCAGAGAAGAAAACATCCCTACTGGTTCCTTTGTTTAAGCACAGCTTGACAGAGAAACCCTCCCAACTTAATTTTGCCTCTGACCCTTCACAGACCTTCACTATTCCTACTAGAAAAGCAAATGCTACCATTGCTCTACTCAAAATTCCAGCTATCAAATGATTTATTTTCATCAGGATGTCACAAATAGCATGTTCCTTTACACCATCATTGTTCTATTACTACTGCCAAATGTGTCTCCTCACCACAAAACACAAAATGATTCATATCCATCAATTCTGGAAGCATCTGCCATTCTCGTAGCCACTAACAACAAACATTTTATATTCAAGGTATAAAATCAAATGGACTAAATGACTCTAGATCTGAAGGTCTCTACTCTCTTGAGGGGATTGCAGCCACTGCAAGTTTCTTCCAAGACACTAGCACTTCCCACACTTTTAAAATAGTGCTAAACCAATGCTTCCAGAGTGTTATCACTCTCCCATCCTAGCTTACACATTCCTGCAGGAATACTGTGTTTCTAGAGACTTCCCTGCTGATTACACATCACTGTTTTCATGTATTTTCTTCTTATCTTATTTACTTGTTAAGCCTTGCCTACCTCTAACTTCAGCATAACAAAGTCTTTCATCATACCTCCCAACCATACCAAATTACTAGTTGTTTACTAAGTTTTGGGGTCCAAATACTGGGGTGCCATGATTCCAGAGTGGCACTCCTCCATTTCCAACTTTTTCCCAGTTTTTTTTAAATTTTTTCCCTATTTTTTTATTTTGAGATGACATCACGTGCGCAATGACATCAGCTCCGTCAGGGCTACCAGCCTGTCAGAATTGAGCTCAAGGAGCTCCGAAGCACATTTCCAGTGGGTTATTCAAATGAGCGCTATATTCGCACTTTGGAAATGGATTCAAACGTTATTTACAATGGATTCTTGGCTCCGAAGCACATTTATTCGGCAAGTGCGAGTGGGTTATATTCCACGAGTGCTTTATTTGAAATGGCTTTGGCTCTGGGAACTGGGTGATTCTGGTAGCAGGAAAAGTACAGTTTTGTACCTACCATAAATGTAGATGTCCGGTAGGTATGCATCTGCAGTCCTAACATATGGGTTGTCCTGCCTCAGGCAGCCCTTCGGTCGGCCGGATTCCAAAGTCTGGGTCTGGCCTCGGCTGATGTCGCACTTCACCCAATGTCATAGCTGCTGTAGTATAAAGGCATCAGCCGACGCCATTTTCCTCAGTGTTTCTTGCCCCAGATGCCAGGTGCCCTCTAGGAAGGCTAAATTTGGATAAATGCAAATAATTCCAAACAGTAGAGAGCAAAAATTATATATATATATATATATATATATATATATATATATATATATATATATATATATATATATACACACACATATACATATATACAAAAACAAATACACCATAATAATTTCCCCCAGCTAGCTAAAAGAGGGGTAGGTACCCTAGGAATACCACAGAGGGGAAGGAGGGTGGGTAATCCTGACTGCAGATGCATACCTATCTGACATCTACATTTATGGTAGGTACAAAACTGTACTATGTCTTTCAAGGATGCATCTGCAGTCCTAACATATGGGTAGAATACCATAGCCAAACTGGGGGAGGAGGCACTAAGATAAAGATGGTGTAGTCAAGATCCCTTGCAACACAGCAGTTGCAAAACCTGCTCGGGATCTGGAGTATAAAGGAAGGTTATAATGCTTGGCAAATGTATGCATGGAGCTCCAAGTAGCAGCTTCTAAAATGTCTTTGGTAGCCACTCCTCGTAGGAAAGCTGTAGTGGTGGCTGTAGCTCTTGTGGAATGAGGTCTGATATTTTCAGTTGTCGTCTTTCCATGAAAAGAGTAGCAAAATCGTATGCAATTTCCTATCCATTTTGAGATTGTCTGTTTTGAAATTGCTTTTCCTTGCATTCCTGTTGCATATGCTACCAGAAGTTGGTCAGTTTTTCTGTTGGTCTTAGTTCTGTCCATGTAGTAGCGTAATTGTCTGTGCACATCCAAGGTATGTAGCAGTCTTTCCCCCCTGTTCTGTGGGTTGGGGAAGAATGTAGGTAAATGAATCGCTTGATTCAATGATACTCTGGAGACCACTTTTGGCATAAAGGTAGGGTTGGTTCTCAGAGACGCTCTATCCTGATGGAAGATAAGAAAGGGCTGCACTGCCATTAATGCCTGTAATTCAGATACCCTTCTTGCTGAAGTGATTGCTAGCAGGAAAGCAGTTTTCCAAGACAAGAACTGTAAATCTGCTGTTGCTGCTGGTTCAAAAGGGGAAGTGTTAACTTTTCCAGCACAAAGTTGAGATCCCATGTAGGTAAAGGTGGTTTCCTTGGAGGCTTTACGTTTTTGATTCCTCTCAAGAACTGTCTGAGTAGAGGATGAGAGAAGACAGGAGGATCCATGTTGTATTCTGCTGAGATTGCTGATGCATGAATCTTAATGGAGGAGTAGGACAGGCCATTGTGGAACAGTTCTGCTAAGTATTCCAGGATGTGTGCTATGTTTGCCAATGAGACATTTTCTCCCTTTGCTGCACTCCAAATGAGGTATCTTTTCCATTTGGCTGAATAAGTTTTCCTTGCGGAGGGTCTGCGAGCCTCCAGGATAATGTCCTTAACCCTCGGAGATAAATCTGGGTTATTTTGTCTTATGCAATATTCCAAGCAGCTAGCTGCAGTGTTTTCAAGTTTGGATGTAGGATCTTGTAGTTGTTCTGTGTTAGAAGTAAGGGACATAGAGGTAGAGGCCATGCGTGTGTCCGAGACATGCTTCTCAGTAACGGGTACCAATGTTGCCTCGGCCAGTCTGGAGCCATCAGGATTACCCTTGGCTGATCCTCTTTGATCTTCAGTAGGACTTTGTACATCAAAGGAAGAGGTGGGAATGCATATGCTGTCAGGTTTTTCCAGCTGAAGGAAAGGGAGCCCACCCTCCAAGCAAGTGGGTGGTATGCTCTTGTGCAGAATTTCTTCAATTGGTGGTTGTGTGGGGAGGCGAACAGGTCTATCTCTGGTAGTCCCCATTTCTTTGTTATGGTTTTGAAGATATCCGGATGCAGCATCCATTCTTGAGCATCCGTGGTAGTGCTGCTTAAGTTGTCTGCGAGTGAATTTTCTTTTCCTGGTACAAATCTGGCCTGAAGTTGAATGTTGAGATTCAGGGCCACATTCCACAGGTCCATTGCCATCCGGCATAGAGGATATGAGTGTGTACCTCCCTGTTTGTTGATGTACCACATGACTGTGGTATTGTCTGTCCTTATCAGCAAGTGACCTTGTTGAAGGAATGGTCGGAATGCCTGGATTGCATGTTTCACTGCCAGCATCTCCTTTAGATTTATGTGTAGATTCAGCTGGTCTTGGGTCCATAGGCCTTGTATGCACTTGTCCACCATGTGTGCCCCCCAACCTAGGTCTGAGGCGTCCGTGGTGATGGTCTGGATTGGATGAGGTTTGTGGAAAGGCAGTCCTCTGTTCAACTGACAGGCCTGAGCCCACCACTGGAATTCTTGCTTCAGGCATGGAATTATTGGAATCTGGGCTTCTAGACTGTGCTTGTGTTGAGACCATACATTCCTTAGGTACCATTGCAACTTTCTCATATGCAGCCTGGCATGCGGAATCAATATTATGCAGGATGCCATGTAACCCAGGGCTTGCAGGACTTTCCTTGCAGTAAACTGAGTTTGTGTTGTTAATGTCATGAAATATACTGGTAGTTGCTTTTGTTTTTCTTCTGTGAGAAAAGCCATCAGAGTTGATGTATCCAGTTCTGCACCCAAGAATGTCATCCTTTGGGATGGTACTAGTCTTGATTTTTGCATGTTGACTGTGTATCCCAAGGCTTGCAACAGTTGTATGACCTTTTCCAAATCTTTTGTTAATTTTGCCTTGTTGTCCGCTTGTATTAGGCAGTCGTCCAGGTATGGGTAAATTTGAATTCCCTGAAGCCTGCAATGAGCAATTACTGATGCCAGGCACTTTGTGAATACTCTGGGCGCAGTAGATAAGCCAAAGGACAATGCTGAGAATTGATAATGCTCTGATCCTGCAAGAAATCTGAGGTGTCTTCTGCAATCTGGTCGTATAGGGACGTGCAGGTATGCCTCCTTGAGATCTAGAGTCACCAGCCAAGACTCCTTGCCCAGCATGGGAAGAAGTTGCTGGAGGGTCAGCATTTTGAATTTTGGAACAATGAGGTATGTGTTCAGAGCAGACAAGTCGAGAATAGGTCTCCATTGATTTTCTTTCCTTGGTACAAGGAAAAGCCTGGAGTAAAATCCTTGGCCTTGTTCCATAGGTGGTACCTTTTCTATAGCTCTCATCCTTAGTAAGTTGTTGATTTGTCTTAGAGCGTCTGTTTTGGCTTGGTGGTAGGTTTGGCATTCCTCTCTTTTTTGGTAGAGTGTGGAAGTGAAACCTGTAGCCTTTGTCTATTGTTTGTAAAGTCCATTTGTCTCCTGTAATGTAATGCCAGTTGTGGGAAAATAAAGCTAGTTTTCCGCCCAAGGGTGCTTCCAGTTGTTCCCTGGTAGGCGGAATCAGAACCAAGTCATTGTGTCTGTCCAGTGGAAGTGGTTGTAGTTGAATCTGTGGCAGTACTTCTCTGGTTGGTAGGTTGCCACTGACGTCCCCTGTAGGCACCCCTGGATTGACCTCTGCCTCTTGGGCGTCTATTTCTGCCTCTCTGTGCTCTGGAGGTGTCTGGAAAGGACCAATTCTTCGAAGACCAATTTCTGCTAAACCTCGGAGGTTGGACCTGTAAGAAATCCTTGACTGTTTGGACAGATTTTGCTTTTTCCTCCACCTTCTTTAGAACCTCCTGTGCAGGGGAGCCAAACAAACTTTGTTTCTCCATAGGAGCATCTAGGAGTTTTGACTTAACATGGTCTGGTAAGGATTGTTCTTTTAACCAGGCATGCCTTCGAATCACTGTTCCAGTCATAGCTGATCTAAAGGAAGCCTCCAGTGCATCATAGCCACATTTTAAGAAATGGTTACTAACCTGCTGAGAGTTATGTACCAAATCCTGAAGGGACTTGCGGTCTATAGGTTCAGGGGAGGACAGTTTTTTATTTAGCTGGTCTAACAAAAATTCCTGGTACTGGATCATATGAAATTGACAGTTTAAGGCCCTGGCCGAAAGAGTAGCAGAAGTATAAACCTTTTTACCCCATCTCTCTAATGCTCTAGATTCCCTTTCAGAGGGGAGAGGATTTTTGGCAGAGGCAGCTGCTACAGCCTTAGGGCCCTGCGAAATGGTTTCAGGATCTGCCACAGGAGCCTTATACAAATGGTAGTGTGTGTCCGGGACCCTGTAATATCTGTCAGGCTTGGCAGGGGCCGGAGGAAGAGAATCAGGGGCAGTACAGGCATCATTATATGCATCATCAACAACTGTTAGTACTGGAGGAATGGCTAAAGGCCTATGCTGTGTTAAGTGTAAGAAAGTCCTTAGCCTTTTCCTTGAATCTGAAAAATCCTGGCCCTGCCATTGAAAGTGTTCCCTCATAGCATGTAAGGTTTCCACAAAGGAAAATTCTTCAGGAGGAGAGGCAGAAAGAATGGAGTCTTCTGCATCAGAATCCTCATAAGGAGAATATGGGCCTTCCTGAGGGTCTGAGATATCAGAGTCATCCGAGGAATTGTCTGTGGAAACAGGTTCCGGGGGTTCAGTCCTAGGCCTCTTCTCTGGAGGGGGTTGAGAGGCCCTGTCTGGGTGAGGTTGGGATCCCCTGATCAAAGAAATGAGATCCTCAGCCAGGCTGAGCATTTGAGAACTAGAGGTAGGCCTGTGTGAGGGAATTTTAGCAGGTAAGGCCTTAGAAGATTTAGCTGCTTTAGCCCTGGCAAAAGCCTTGAGACACATAGATGCAGGGGGTCTAGCAGCCCCACGTGCAGGGGTAGATGTCTAAAGGAATAGTATGACAAATCCTGGGTGCTTGCTTCTGTAGGAGCAATTTCTGTAGCAGATTCAACCATGCTCTGTGAAGCCTCGGCTACCGGGGGCCGGTTTTCGACCGAAGGAAGAACCGAGGACTCTGTTTCAGCCGAAACAAAGACACTCGCGGTTGGCCTAACCGTGGCTTCAGCCGAAACCGCAGACCGCGAGTGTCGGTCCTTTTCCTTGCGTATTTTAGCTAATTGTGCTGCTGGAGTCTCAGACGGTATTTTGTAAGCAAAAGCGGGACCAAAAAACTCCACTGCAAACTCCGACCGACGTCTAAGCGTCCGGTTGAAAGAAGCACAGGCTAAACAAGCTGATACGTCGTGGTCCGGGCCTAAACAAGGAAGGCAGTAAGAGTGGAAATCCTTATGAGGTATTTGTTTCCCACAAGTTAAACAATTATTTACTTTGTCTGACATCGGCTGAGGCAAGAAAGAGTCCCCAACGGGGTACTTAGCTTTTTAGAAGTCTTCGGTAGTAGAAATCTCTGGATCTGACTGACCGGCACTTGCAAACAGCTTCTGCTTCGGGCACTGCGCGGCAAGAAAGACTGAGGAAAATGGCGTCGGCTGATGCCTTTATACCACAGCAGCTATGACGTCGGTTGAAGTGCGACATCAGCAGAGGCCAGACCCAGACTTTGGAATCCGGCCGACCGAAGGGCTGTCTGAGGCAGGACATCCCATATGTTAGGACTGCAGATGCATCCTTGAAGGACATCCACTTACTTGAAATGGCTGATTCTGGTAGGAGGAAACCACTTATTCAAACAACGAGCTTCTGGCTAACTGAAGAGTGTGTGTGTGTGTGTGTGTGTGTGTGTGTGTGTGTGTGTGTGTGTGTGTGTGCGCATCGGAGTCATATACATATCAAAAATGTGTGAGAAAAGATCTTGGAGAGAATTAGTCATTAAAGGCAGAGGGAACAGAGATGTGCTCAACTCAGAGCAGAGCACCATCAGGAAAGGTACTGATGCACTGATCCGGGTACAGAAGATGACTGGGATAGGGAAAGGAACTGCTCTTTGTGGAAAGGGTTATTACTAAAGGAGGTAAACCTCACTTCTATCCCAAAGGATATGGATTTACTTGTATATCAAAATTTTGAGTTCCCCTTTAGTAAAATGTTTTGAGAACTTTCTTCCCTCATTGTAAAAGCTGAAACATGCCATATGCACTATAATGCAATTTATCTTGGATACTGATGTTTTTGCTTTCCGCTGTGAAGTTTTTTGCACCCATTTTGTGGGCACCTCTACTGTATACATCTGTTTTTCTGCATATAATTTTTGGATAATCGTGTACCTTTTCTGTTTGTTACTTCTGGACCTGGGTTATGCCTGAAAGTAATGTTTAAAGTTCACTTACCCAGTTATAAAGTTAAAATAAGTAAATAAACACTGCTGAAATTTAAAGCTAGTAACATGTATACTGTGGAGGCTCTTAGTGTTATGCTAAATTAATTTGCACGCATGAAAATCGGACTAGGTGCTCAGAGAGAGCCACAAAATTATTTGTTTATACTGTCTGGGTATTTTCTAGGATATCTGCATAAACCTTTAATTTTGATTACAGGTAGAATTTTATGAGGCTATATTTGTGTCATTAATTTTGTATAACAGTAATGTCTTTGGATGGCTCATTTAAAAAAAAAAACAAAAAAGTTATATTAGGTAACCAACTGCGATGTTTGTATGCAGTCACATCCTGCGTACTGGACTTAGAACAGATGGGGAAAAAGTTAGTCACATCCCAGAGACAAATCTAGGAGCTGAATGCAAACCCCATTTGTAGCACTTATCACTTTGGTGTGTAGTGTTGCAACAGTATTTTATCCCACTGCAATAACTTCATCTGCTCTTAGTAAATCAATTGAAATAAAACTGCTTACACCTGCTACACAGAAACAAGTACTTGGTCCTTCAGAGACTTCAGTGACCACAGAAATTAAATATACTGAGAAATGCATTTACAAAAGGGACAGGAAATCCCACATTTATGGTACACATCTAATACAGCTAATATCTGATATAACTACGACTATGGTAAAATCAGCTTTGACAACCTCATACCGCCCCCCACACACACAAACACACACACACACACACACAACTGTGCAACAATGCATAAGTAGATCACAACAGTGAAAGACTTCCTTCTATTCAACATGTCTGACAGCTACACATGCCGAAGTCAGCGGTTCAACAGGTAGCACACTCACCTCTGACACCAGATCATCAGATGGCAGTAGGTTCTATACCACCCCAGTTAATTGGACTCTTTCCATTACTGGCACTACAGTGCAGCAACGCGGTGTTCTGCACATCTGAATGTACCACCCTTTGGACGAGACTTTAATCTTAAGTCCCTTCTGCCAGAGTTGGAAGTAGCTTAGATAAATGCAAAAGATCTAATGGCACTTGTCAAAACATAGGGGAAGCCTCCCATTGTCCAGGCCAACTTTCCTTTAGTTGAATATCACCTTGTATCTCTCACGAGGAGTCTCTCAACAAAAGGGAAATATAAATAAAGCTAAACCCTTTGCTTCATAGCCTTTATTCCCTTTGAGCATCCTGAAAAAAATGACTAAAATCAGGATCACAGCAAATACTGAAAGCACAGTTTTGTACCTACCATAAATGTAGATGTTCAAGTGTTCACCCTGCTGCAGTCATCACACTTGGGTTATCCTGTCGTCAGGCGGTCCCCGCAGTCGTCTGGAATTCCAAAGTCTTGGTCCGGCGTCGGTTGCTCTCACCTCTTCCCTGACGTCAGTGCGCCAGGGGTATATATAATGCAAGAGACGCCATTTTCTTCAGTTTCTTGCCCCAGATGTCAGGTGTCCCCAAAAAGGTGGTCAGAATTAGTACCAAATGGAGTGAACACAGCACAAACACAAAATCCCTTCAGCTATAAGCAAATACATCAGTAAGGCATAGAAGAGATTTTGCCAGTAGATCAGAGGGGATGGAGGGAGGGTAACCTGGACTGCAGCAGGGTGAACACTCAAACATCTACATTTATGGTAGGTACAAAAAGTACAGTTTTGTACCTACCATAAATGTAGATGTTCGAAGATCCACATTGCTGCAGTCCTTACATATGGGTAGTCCGCTGTCCTCGGTCGGCCCGAATACCAAAGTATTAGGCTGACGTCGGTCAAGGCGCTTAAAACTGACATCAGGACGTCAGGGTACAAAAGCGCATGACAGACGTCACATCCTCAGTCTTTTCTTGCCCCAGATGTCAGAAGGCCCTAACAAGGCCAAAGCCAAAAAACAGCAAAGAACAACCAACCACCCCTGCACTAACCATATTTACAATATTTACAACCCAAACCACACAATCACCTCAAACTACAGAGGGGAAGGAGGGAGGGAAAATTGGACTGCAGCAATGTGGATCTTCGAACATCTACATTTATGGTAGGTACAAAACTGTACTATGTTCTTCATCTCACATTGCTGCAGTCCTTACATATGGGTAGAATCCCAAAGCAGAGGTAAGGGAGGATGGCAAAACTATAAAGCATTAGGAGCTGCCAAAATGCCCTGTAAAATTGCAGTGGCAAATCCAGCCCTAGATTTAGAGTAAAGTGGAAGGTGGTAATGCTTAGAGAAAGTATGCACTGAACTCCAAGTAGCTGCCTCCAAAATATCTTTAGTAGCCACCCCTTAAAAAGCTGTAGAAGTGGCAGTAGCCCTAGTGGAATGAGGCCTAATCCCAGCTGGAATCTCCTTACCATGATGGGAATAACAGAAAGCAATACAAAAACCAATCCACTTAGAAATAGTTTGTTTTGAAACAGGTTTGCCCTGAGAACCCAACGCAAATGAAACAAATAACTGCTGAGACTGCCTGAACCCTTTAGTTCTGCTCAAATAATATCACAACTGTCTGTGTATATCCAAAGTGTGCAAAATCTTTTCCCCTTTATTTTGGGGGTTTGCATAAAAAGTAGGCAAATGAATAGTTTGGTTTAAAGCCACACTAGAAACCACTTTAGGCATAAAGGAAGGATTAGTACGCAAAGATACCCTATCCTTGTGGAAAATTAAGAAATGCTCAACCGCCATAAGGGCCTGTAATTCAGAAACCCTTCTCGCAGAGGTAATGGCCAACAAAAAAGCAGTCTTCCATGATAAATATTTCAACTCGGCAGTAGCTGCAGGCTCAAAAGGTTGTAGAGTGAGTTTCTCCAACGCAAAATTGAGATCCCAAGCAGGAGTAGGAGCTCTACGTGGGGGTCTTATATTCTTTGCCCCTCTAAGGAATTGCTTAAACAAAGGAAGAGAAAATAATGGTGGGTCACAGTCATAGTGAGCAGAAATTGCTGCAGCATGAACCTTTATAGAGGAGAAGGACAAACCTTTGTCCAATAACTCAGTAAGGTATTGAAGAGCAACACTTAAATTAGGTTTAGAAACATCAAAGTCCTTTGCTGTACTCCAAATTAAAAATCTCCTCCATTTATCTGCGTAAACTGTCCTAGTACTAGGCCTTCTGGCCTCCAAAATAACATTCAAAACTTGTTGTGGAAGCTGAGACCCTTCAGGGTTTAAAACAGAATATGCCAGGCTGTTAGATGCAGAGACTGAAGTTTGACATTGAGTAGGTGACTGTTCTCCTGAGACAGCAGGTGTGGAATCGAAGGCAAAGGCCATGGAGGCTCCCGTAAAAGACTTCTCAGTAATGGGTACCAGTGCTGTCGAGGCCAATCCGGAGCTATTAAAATCATGGTTGGCTTGTCCTGTCTGACCTTCAGGAGCACCTCTGGGAGGAGAGGCAGTGGTGGAAAGGCGTATATACACGTGAAGATTGCTCCAATTGAATGAGAGAGCATCCACTTTCCAAGCTGTGGGATGAAACCTTTTTGTGCAAAACTTTGGCAACTGGTAATTTAGTGGAGAAGCGAACAGATCTATGTCTGGAGTTCCCCATAACACTGTCAATTTTTGAAATACATGAGGATCCAATTTCCACTCGTGGGGATCCATGATTTGTCTGCTCAACACATCTGCTAAGGAGTTCTGTGCTCCTGGCAGAAACCTTGCCTGAAGATGTAGCTGCAAACTGAGAGCAGTCTCCCACAAAATCATTGCTTGTCTGCATAGAGGGTAAGAATGAGTCCCCCCTTGCTTGTTGATGTACCACATTGACAGTTGTGTTGTCTGTTTGAATCAACACCTGCCCTGGAAGAAGTAAATCCTTGAAAGCTATCAATGCAAATTGGACTGCTAACATCTCCTTCAAGTTGATATGTAAATGTTGAAGTCTGGCAGGCCACGTGTCTTGTACCCATTTTCCATTTAGATGAACTCCCCAAGCTTTGTCTGAGGCATCTGTCGTTAGAATCTGACTCACCTCTGGTCGGGTCACAGAGAGTCCCTTGTTTAGGTGACATTCCTGAGCCCACCACAAAAATTTGTTTTGAATGCAAGGTATTATCTGAATGACAGTGTCCATATCTTGGCAGTGTTGCGTCCATACATTTTTGAGTTACCATTGTAGCTTCCTCATATGCAGTTTGGCATTGGGAAGTACCAGAATACAAGATGCCATGAACCCCAAGGCTTGAAGGACTGTCCTTGCAGTCAGCCTGGACTGACGAGACAATTGATGGAAATAAAGAAAGATTCTTTTGTTTGTCCGGGGTCAAAAAGGCCATCTGGGATGCTGTATTCAGTCTCACACCCAGAAAGCACATGTCCTGAGAGGGTACTAGACTGGACTTTATTTCATTCACAGAATACCCTAGGCATCTTAACACTGCCATCACATACTGTAAATGATGAAGTTCGTCCTTTCCTTGAGCCAGAATCAGGCAATCGTCCAAATAAGGATAGATTTGTATTCCTCTTAGCCTGAAGAAAGCTATCACTGGAGCCAGAACCTTTGTGAACACTCTGGGCGCAGTAGATAAGCCAAAGGGCAATGCAGAGAACTGATAATGAAAAGCCCCAGCCCGAAAACGCAGATACTTCCTGCAACTGGGCCTGATAGGAACATGAAGGTAAGCCTCCTTGAGATCCAGAGTCACCATCCAGTGATCTTTGCCCAGCAGAGGTAAAAGCTGTTGTAACGTCAACATTTTGAACTTGGGAATGTCCAGATATGTGTTGAGGATAGATAAATCCAAAATTGGTCTCCACGTGGTCCCTTTCTTCGGTACGAGAAACAGGCGAGAATAAAATCCTAGGCCCACTTCTGGCAGAGGGACCGGTTGTATAGCTCCTATTTGAAGTAGTAGAAATCTGTTTGTGAGCCTCTAGTCTTTGCTGAGGAGGAACGTCTGGCATGCCTTTGAAAGGAGGCAAGGTATGGAAATAAAACTTGTAACCTTGGTGTATGATATCCAACACCCATTTGTCCTGGGTAATTAAAATCCAATTTTCCTTGAAGAGTGCCAACCGTCCTCCCAAAGGTGCTGCCATGCAAGAAGGATCTGGCAGCTGAAACAGTAGGTCATTGGGCCTGTTTACGAAAGGACTGGCCCCTGCCCTCACTCGAAGATTGTGCAGGTGAACTCCATGTTCTAGGTCTGAAGGAACTCTGAGCTCTGCCCCTACCACGTCTAGATCTACCCCTAGACTGAGAATCAGAAGAAGGATACGTCCACCCCTTAGCAGGCCAATTTCTACTAAACTTCGGAGGCTGAACTTGCAAAAAATCTTTAACAGTCTTCCTAGACTTAGCCTTGTCTTCCATTTTCTTCAAGACTGACTCCACAGGTGGACCAAACAACACTTCAGACTGCAAAGGAGCATCCAAAATCCTTGTCTTAACATGGTCAGATAAATTCTGATCCTTAAGCCAGGCGTGCCTGCGAAGAACTGAACCAGTGGCAGCCACCCTAGAAGAGGCCTGCAAAGCATCAAAACCACACTGTAAAGAATGCTTACCCACCTGTTCAGAGACATGCACCAAATCTTGTAATTCTTTACACTCAATGCCTTCTGCCAGAGCATCCACCTTAGATTTCAATTGAGAAAGAAGAAAATTCTGATATTTTAACATATGAAACTGGCAATTCAAAGCCCTCATTGCTAAGGTAGAAGATGTATAGACCTTCTTTCCCCATCTATCCAAAGCTCTGGCCTCTTTATCTGGAGGAACCGGATTCTTTACAACAGAGGCCCTGACACCCTTAGGTCCCTGGCTAATCGTTTCTGTGTCCGCCCTAGGACTCTTATAGAGATATTTATGAGCCTCAGGCACCCTGTAATACCTATCCGGGTTAACAGGCGCAGGAGGCAGAGAATCAGGATTAAGTGAAGCCTCTGAAAATACATCTTGCACAACATCCAGAACAGGAGGTATAGCTAAGGGCCTATGTTGAGGTAAAAACAAAAATTCCCTAAGCCTTTTCCGTGAATCAGAGAAGTCCTGACCTTCCCACTTAAAATGTTCCCTCATAGAATGAAGTGTCTCTGAAAAAGAAAAATCCTCTGGAGGAGAAGCAGGAGGAGTGGAATCTTCTGCATCAGAATCAGAATAAGGAGTGTACTCCTGCAAGTCTTCAGCCGAAGACTCTGAATCATCCGAAGCCTGTTCAAAACTTTCCAACTCTGGCTCCACCCTAGGCCTCTTATCAGGAGGGGGCATAGAACCTCTAATCAGAGTAATCAAATCTTCTGCCATTTTAAGCATGTGCTTCTTAGGCACAGACCCTGCTGAACTAGGAGTGACACCAACAGAAGCTAAACCTGGCCTACCTCTGGAAGAAGCCTTGGAAACAGAAGGAGAGGGCCTAACCACCCTGGGAAGGGAGGGGAGTACAGAAACCTGAGAAGCCCCTTCAGCCTGGCCTGCCTCTTGAGAGGCCACATCCTGCAAAATCAAGGTCTCCCCCTGAGACTCCAGAGAAGCCTCCATCGGAACCACCGGTTCCATTGAAGCCTCTAAAGAACCGGCGTCCGGAACGGACGACTCATCTTGCCTGGGTTTAACCGCTTTGTCTTTGCGCTTCTTCGCGAAGCGTCGGAGTATCCGACGGCATGTTATAATTGCACCGCTTCCCGAAGACCAGCCTAGCACAATTAACAGCCTAGCACAATCTAACCTTCGCTTAATAGTGCGCTTATTAAACCTAGCACAAAAGCGACACCCGACTACGTCGTGCTCAGGCCCCAAACAAGGAATGCACAAAGAATGATAATCCCTATGCGGTATCTGTTTCCCACAAGAAATACAATTATTCACTTTTTCTGACATCCGGTAATACACTGAGGCAAGAAAAAACCAAAATATTCCCTAGCGGGTACTTAGCCAACTTGGATTCGGTCTGAAACTCCGAACTCGAAAAATTTCAGAACGCCGAACGGCACTTGCAACGCTGCTTCTGCATCGGACCATGCGGCAAAAAAGACTGAGGATGTGATGTCGGTCATGCGTTTTTGTACCCTGATGTCCTGATGTCAGTTTTAAGCGCCTTGACCGACGTCAGCCTAATACTTTGGTATTCGGGCCGACCGAGGACAGCGGACTACCCATATGTAAGGACTGCAGCAATGTGAGATGAAGAACATCTGTACTATGTTCATAGTGTTACCTGCTGCAGTCATCACACTTGGGTTGAATCCCAAAGCTAAGGTAGGGGGGAGGTATCAGAGGGTTAGTGGAGGCAATAAGGCCCTGCAGAACTGCAGTGGCGAAGCCCGCCCTGGACTTAAGAGTAAAGAGGTAAGTGATAATGTTTGGTAAAGGTGTGTACTGAGCTCCAAGTTGCAGCTTCTAAAATTTCCTTGGTTGGAACTCCCCTGAGAAAGGCTGTAGAGGTAGCTGTTGCCCTGGTAGAGTGGGATCTAATGGTAGCAGGAACTGGTTTCCCATGATGGGTACAGCAGAAACATATGCAATGACCTATCCATTTAGAAATGGTTTGCTTAGATATAGCCTTCCCTTGAGAAGCTGTAGCATAGGATACAAAGAGCTGGTCAGTTTTTCTGAAAGCCTTAGTTTTGTCCAAGTAGTAACAAAGCTGCCTGTGAATGTCCAAGGAATGCAGGAGTCTCTCACCTTTGTTCTGTGGATTGGGGAAGAAGGTGGGTAAGTGGATGGTTTGATTTAAAGCGACACTGGAAACCACCTTAGGCATAAAGGAAGGATTAGTTCGTAGAGAAACTCTGTCTTGATTAAAAATGAGGAAAGGTTTCACTGCCATTAGTGCCTGTAGCTCTGAGACTCTCCTAGCTGCAGTTATTGCAAGGAGCAGGGCAGTCTTCCAGGATAGGAACTGAAGATCTGCAGAGAAAGCTGGTTCAAAGGGAGGTAGGGTTAGTTTTTCCAGAACAAAGTTAAGGTCCCATGTTGGTGTAGGAGCTCTCCTGGGTGGTCTAATGTTTTTTGCCCCTCTGAGCAACTGCCTTAGAAAAGGATGTGAAAATAAAGGTGGATCCGTGTTGTAGTGAGCTGAAATAGCTGAAGCATGAATTTTAATTGAGGAAAAGTTAAGTCCTTTGTGCAACATCTCAGCTAAATACTGTAGAATGTGAGGCATGTGAGGCTGAATTGTGTCTTAGCCTTTAGCTTGGTTCCAGGCACAAAACCTTTTCCATTTGTCCGAATAAGCCTTCCTGGTGCTTGGCCTCCTGGCTTCCAGAATAACATCCAGAACTGCTTGTAAAAAAGGAGCTGGTTGGATGTTTAGTTGATTTGCCATGCAGCCAGATTTAAAGTTTTGAGCTGGCTGTGAAGAATCTGTTTGTTTTGTTGTGTGAGCAAATGGGGTATGTGAGGCAATATCCATGGTGGGCTGTGGGTCATATTTTTCAATAGTGGATACCAGTGCTGGCATGGCCAGTCTGGGGCTATGAGAATCAGTCGTGGTATCTCCTTTTTGACCTTCAAAAGAACCTTTGTGAGGAGAGGTAATGGAGGGAAGGCATATGCTGTCAGGTTTTTCCAACTGAAAAAGAGAGAGAGTCCACTTTCCAAGCTTGATGGTGGAATGTCCTTGTACAAAATTTTGTCAATTGGTAGTTTTGAGGACCGGCAAACAGGTCTATGTTTGGAAGGCCCCATTTTTGAGCTATCATTGCAAATATTTGTGGATCTAGTTTCCACTCGTGGGGATCTTTGATGTTTCTGCTGAGGTCGTCTGCCAATGTGTTCTTCTGTCCTGGCAGGAATTGAGCTTGTAACTGGACTTGGTAGGCCAGAGCTGTGTTCCATAAGATCATTGCTTGCCTGCATAGAGGGTAGGAATGTGTACCCCCTTGTTTATGTACCACATTACTGTGGTGTTGTCCGTCTTTATTGCAAGTTGTCCTGGATGTAATAGATCCTTGAAGGCTGTCAGAGCTTTCTGTACAGCTAGCATCTCTTTTTGATTTATGTGCAGATTTCTTTGATCTGCAGTCCATAAGCCTTGAATGCATTGTCCTGCCAGGTGTGCCCCCCAGGCGTAGTCTGAAGCATCTGTTGTGATAGTCTGCCTGGCTGGGGGCAAGGTGAAAGGCTGACCCTTGTTGAGGTGACATGCCTGTGACCACCATAGAAATTCCTGTTGTAGGCAGGGAATGAGAGATATCATTGTGTCCAAGCTGTGGCTGTGTTGAGACCATACGCTTTTTAGGTACCACTGTAATGTCCTCATATGCAGCTTTGCAAATGGTATTATTAGTATGCAAGATGCCATGAAGCCCAAAGCCTGCAGAATTTTTCTTGCAGTTAATTGGGTCTTTGCTGCCATTGACTTGAAATATTGAGTCAGTTGTAGTTGCTTGTCTGGCGTAAGATAAGCCTTCTGGGTCGTTGTATTCAAGCTGGCACCCAGGAATGTCATTTTTTGTGAGGGTACTAGTTTTGACTTCTTTTCGTTTACTGTGTACCCCAGGCAGTTTAGTAGATGCTTTATAAAGGCCAGATGATGCAAGAGAATGTCTTTGCGCTTTCTGCTTGGACGAGGCAGTTGTCCAGGTATGGATATATTTGAATTCCTCTGTCTGCAATATGCAATTACTGGTGCCAGGCATTTTGTGAAAACTCTGGGCGCAGTAGATAAGCCAAAGGGCAGTGCAGAGAACTGGTAATGGGTTGAACCTGCAAAGAAACGGAGGTATCTTCTGCAACTTTGTCTGACAGGGACATGCAGGTATGCCTCCTTGAGGTCCAATGTTACTAGCCATGCTTCCTTGCCCAACAAGGGAAGTAGCTGCTGTAGTGTTAGCATCTTGAATTTGGATACTTGTGTTTAGAATTGAAAGGTCCAGAATTGGTCTCCAGGCACTGTCCTTTCTGGGCACTAGAAAGAGTCTTGAGTAAAATCCTTGGCCTTGTTCTCGAGTAGGTACCAGTTGAATGGCTCTCATGCCCATGAGAGCTGTAATTTGCTTTTGTGCCTCTGCCCATTGATTTTGTGGCAGGTTTGGCATTCCTCTTCATTGGTAAGGTGTGAAAGTGGAATCTGTATCCTCGTAAAATTATGTCTAGGACCAATTTGTCCTTTGTGACAATGTGCCAGTTGTTTGCAAAAAAGTGCGAGTTTCCCCCCCAAGGGGGCTGCCAAGAAAGTATTGCTTGGCCAAAGGAGGTGCAAGTCATTGAGTTTGCCTTCTGGTGGATCGAGACCAGTCTTCTCCTCCCTTCTGTGTTGTAGTGCCCCATTGGCGAGGTTTATACTGGGCTTGTGGTTGTCCCCTGCCCCTTGGGCGTCTGTATTTACCCCTCTGCAGTCTGTCAGTGGCTGGAAAGGACCAATTTTTTGTTGGCCAGTTTCTGCTGAAGCGAGGGGGTTGTACTTGTAGGAAATTTGACTGTCTGCATAGATTTTGCCTTATCTTCCATTTTCTTTAAAACTTCTTCTGCTTTAACTCCAAAAAGAACATCCTGCTGTAAGAGAGCATCTAGTAGTTTTGCTTTAACAAGATCAGGCAGAGTTTGTTCCTTTAACCAAGCATGCCTACGTATAACAGACCCAGTGACAGCTACTCTGCAGGAGGCCTCCAAAGAATCAAACCCACATTGTAAGGTATGTTTGCCCACCTGCTCAGTGGCGTGCAACAGATCCTGTACTTCTTTCAATTCAGATTGTTGAGGGAGAGTGGTTATTCTTTGCTTTAACTGAGAGATTAGAAATTGCTGATACTTAAGCATATGAAATTGACAATTCAGTGCCCTCATAGCTAGTGTGTCTGAGGTGTAAACCTTTTACCCCACCTGTCTAGTGCTCTGGAGTCCCTCTCAGAAAGTACTGGGTTTTTAGCCATAGAAACCTTAGCCCCCTTGGGACCCTGGGAGATGGTCTCTGGGTCAGCTACTGGGCTTTTGTAAAGAAATTTGTGGGAATCAGGCACTCTGTAGTATCTGTCAGGCTTGGCCGGAGCAGGAGGAAGAGAGTCTGGGTTGAAACTGGATTCTAAATAGACATCATCCACAATGTCCAAAACTGGTGGGATGGAAAGTGGTCTGTGTTGGGGGAGTAAAAGAAACTCTGAGCCTTTTCTTTGAATCAGAGTAGTCTTGACCTTCCCAGTAAAAATGTTCCCTCACAGTGTTTAAAGTTTCCCCAAAAGAGTAGTCTTCAGGAGGAGAAGCTGAGTGAATGGAGTCCTCAGCATTAGAATCTTCATAAGGAGAGAAGGAATAGTCTTGGTCCTCAGAGGAGTCTGAAGAAATGGACATTTGCTCAGAGGAAGCAAAATCTTCCTCTTGTCTAGGCCTTGTCAGGAGGGGGCTGTGAACCCCTGATTAAAGGAATCAAATCTTCAGCCATTTTAAGCATCTGTTTCTTAGGCATAGGGCCTTGAACAGGAGACTGAAGTGCAGTCCTTTTAGATTTAGGAGTAGTCTTCGACTTAGAAAACGTTTTAATGGTGAGTCGTCGGTCTGAAAACGCCTTCGGAAACAGATGGCGTTTCTGTAGCACCGTCTTCTGAAGCAAAGTCGGAAGGGCCTGAAGTAAAAGGCTGCATCGGCCTGGTACATTCCGTCAAAATTTCCGTAGCAGTCTCGGGTTCCAGATCTGCGGTAGTCAGGTGCTGCGTCGGAGCCTCACTGAGGACCGGAGACCGGATCAGCAGAAGCCTCGGAATCTGGCTTAGGCCTGGGCTGCCTCTCCTTATCCCTGTGTTTTTTGTGCACGCCGGTAGTCAGTTGCTCCGACGGCATGGTGTAGTTAAATTTCCTACCGAAGTAGTGTCGTGCGAAATCAAAGAGTCTTTTAATAGTATGCTTATTAAACCTAGCATAAAACCGAAAAGAAGTGACGTCGTGGTCTGGGCCTAGGCAAGGTATGCAATAAGAATGAAAATCCTTATGAGGTATTTGCTTCCCACAAGAAATACAATTGTTAACTTTTTCTGACATCAGTCTGAGGCAAGAAAAGTTTCCCCAACGGGGTACTTGGCTTTATACAAGACTTCGGTCTGAAATTCTAATTCGAAAATCTCAGGAGTCGGCCGACCGGCACTTGCGAATTGCTTCTGCTTCGGGCACCGCGCGGCAAGAAAGACTGAAGTAAATGGCGTTGGTTGCATTATATATACCCCTGGCGCACTGACATCAGGGAAGAGGCGACCGCAACCAACGCTGGACCAAGACTTTGGAATTCCGGCCGACTGCGGGACCGCCTGACGACAGGATAACCCAAGTGTGATGACTGCAGCAGGGTAACACGATGAACATCTGTAAAATGTGTTTCTAAGGGCTTAGAAAAATTAAGTCATGGGAAACCTTTCCTGCTGAGTGTTAATGAGTTAGCACTTCTGTTCTAACCCATGGGAGTAGAATGTGTGAGAAAACTGTTTCCATTACCTTTGGGAGAAGAAGGGAGATAAAGTGTGTCTGTCTGTCTGTGTGTCTGTCTGTGTGTCTGTCTGTGTGTCTGTGTGTCTGTCTGTGTGTCTGTGTGTCTGTCTGTGTGTCTGTCTGTGTGTCTGTGTGTCTGTGTGTCTGTGTGTCTGTGTGTCTGTGTGTCTGTGTGTCTGTGTGTCTGTGTGTCTGTGTGTCTGTGTGTCTGTGTGTCTGTCTGTCTGTGTGTCTGTCTGTCTGTCTGTCTGTCTGTGCTCGTGTGTGAAAATGCCCTCATTTAATACACCTGGTGGCTAGAGGTACTCAGGCTCAAACCCTGTACCCAAAAGAGCCTCAAGTCCCTGGCCACCACTTCTGAATTACAGCCTCATATTTTTGATCTGTTCCTCATAAAATCTGTGGATTTCAGGATTGTGGTAAATCACTGAAGGATTGAATTCACTAAAAAATGACAGGCATTTGAATTTCAGAGCTCATATTCTTCAGAAACTAAATGGTAACACAAAACTTTTTATTCTAGCAATTGTCTAAGTTTATAAAATCAGTATTTGAAATTTGTCCCTATTTACAGGCTGTATTCCCCCATTATTGTCTTTGACCGGGTTTTTTTGTGCTTAAGAGGTTGAGACTAGCTACCAGTTATGGTGAGAAGTGAGAACTGAATTCACTAAATGATGGCCATTTTTCAGTATTCCTATCTTTCGGAAAACTGCTGACTTGGCACAGTGCTATGTCGCTCTGACTGCAGTGCACAGGGTTCTGGAATTAAGACTTGGCAGTGAAATGCATTCTGGTAACACATTTTATTCTAACAACTTATCAAAATGTTTGTCCCCCCAAAAATGAAATTGAAAATAAGTGCGAGAATCTGTGCAAGATGCCTATGGCTTTACACTACTGTAATTCTATTTATATACATATATAACCCTTTCTTTCTTCCCTGCACTGAAATCATCACCTGTTATCACTACTATTGCCTCTTGTCATCCTAAAACATACTCATCCCCTACCTGGATTTTCTCGGTTATCTAATATACTATACTTTCAATAACAAATAGTTTTGGTGCTCCTTTCATAAATAAAGGTTCATATAGCCACAAATGGATTATAGCTATGTTTTAAACATTAACTCACTTAGAGCTTAAGTCACATTTTGTTCTTCTGTTAATGTTGAGTTTACCTAACCTGCAAAGGTCTAGTAAGTCATGTTCTTCAATGTTAACTCTCCAAGTGCTTATTACATAATGTATTATTCTTCTGTAATGTTTAATTGTTCTGTATGAACTCAATTTCTTTGTAACATTTAACTTAGAATGCCTTGGAGCTTTTCTCCCCGGGTCTCCACTGAAAAGGGGTTCTTTGTGGCCCAGTGGACTTCCCCAGTCCTCAAACTTAAAATAAATAAAATACATATATATATATATATATATATATATATATATATATATACATATACATATATATATACATATACATATATATATATATATATATATATATATATATATATATATACACACACACATATATATATATATATATTTATTTTATGTCGGTATATGGACTATATATATATATATATATATATATATATATATATATATATATATATACACACACACACACACACATATACATATATACACACACATATACATATATTTTATGTCGGTATATGGAAGCAGACTTATGATGGACATGTTCTGAATTGGGCAGTTTTGTCATTACTGGTTCATGAATTTTGTTTCACTGCCTACTGGAAAAATGTTCAAACAATAAGTTTAAAATGCACTCTAACAAGTGTGCTGTATTATACAAGGAATATAATTTAATGAAGTCAGGAAGGTTATCAAAGAACACATGTATTTTTTTTGTTTTGTGTGCAAGGGGGCCAATGATTTGAAAACAACCCAAAGGATAATTATTATCTACCACTGGTCAGATGCAATTTCTTTGGATGTGGTGTGTGGGTTTCAATGGCAGAGAAGTTTTAATGCAAAGTATTTCCATTGTGAGACAGTATTGCTTTGTTTAGCAGATGTCACTGTTTGTGCACTGTGCTATAAAATGTAAAAATAAAATCCAAATAATCATTATAGAAGTAAAGCAGTATGCACACATTAATGTTTAATGTAACTGGGGCGAAACAGATGGGTAATGGGACACTGGAATGGCTGCATGGGGACTCTGGTGTCATTTTGGTAGTCTGTTCTTCAGTTTGCGTTTGAAAGTTGGAATCCCACAAACCCACTGGAGTGGACAGGGTTACATAATTGTGTATGCAAATGTGCCGTTAATCAGCATACAGATTTGTACCTATTTTTCATGGGCCTTGTCCAGATTTTTGATGTTTACAGGTTGAGAGGCACGTCTTTCATACTTGTTTCCTTTCTTGGTTTCCTCATTCCTCTGTTTTATGCAGTTTTTATAAAATATCTTGCTCAAAATAATCATTTCCTTAGTATAATTTGTTCCAACATTTCTGCATCCTTCAAACAGAGCTCTTGGGTTAAAAGTTCCATTGATATAGGATATCTGGTAATTTACTGGGTTACAGGCTACTTTCTATTGCTTAAGTTATTGCGGTAAAATGTTTTGAACAGTACAGCCACCAAAAATGTTGCCTGGCCGTAACATTTCAAAAACACATGCACGTTGTCAAAATGCTCCCTACTTTCATCGTGGCATTCTGCAGCTGGTCATGTTCTTGTAATTCCAGATTCTCCTTCTGCAGTACTTTTATTTTTGTCAATTCCTAAATAATTCTAGTTACTTCTTTCCATTTATCTTTCGCCGTTGTCTTTACAATGCTTTTAAACCCCATTTTCATTTTATCCCACTCACTAGCTATCCCTTCTGAAGTAGTTTTCATCTTCTACACTAGCTATCCATTCTATAGCAGTTTGTCTTCCCTAGTAATTTGAATTAAACCCACTACCCATTCCTTAAATTCCTCTGTTTTTAACAGATAAGGAAAGTACCAATGCCTCATTTTTACATCTGTACCCTGCATTTTTCTTAGTTTTTATTGGTGCATGATATGATACAGTTACCAGATATGTCTCAAAGCTTTCAATTAAACAGACAAGATTCCTGTTAAATACAATTTTTATCCAATCCAGCCCTGGTACTGCATCTTGAGGAATGGATACATAAATTTTATCAGTTCCTGCGACTGGATTCACATCCTCCATACCAAATATTTTTTTACACCTCAAGAATTTAACCTCTTTTGTCCATTTTTCCTTATAGGCCCTCCTGCTACATCCTCACTATTGAAAATCAGGTTCTACCTCCCACCCATAAACAACATTCACTGGTGAAAGCTCGTTTCTCCCAAAATTCAACTAACATCCTTAATACTTTTTAGGTGATATATAAATCTATTTCAGTGCAATCCTCCTCTTCCTACCCTGCCAATAATCCTCTATTACCACAAAACTACCATTATCACCATTTTTCCTCCATCACTATTGGTGCCCCTCTGCAAGCAGCATTACTCCTCTGCTTCTTTGTCCCCAACATTTTGCTGAATGTCCACCCTGAATTCATCTCTTTCTCAATTTCATATGCTTATTTCTATTCAAATGAATCTCCTGTAACATTATTTGCCCCCAACTCACCACTTCTTTAATTTAACACTCTTTGCTTTTTGTTTAGGGCATTTACATTCCACATTAATTTTGACAAAGCAGCCATTCTAATAAAAATCTGTTAAGCCCTTATATTATACTTGAACATCCTTCTGAATATATCTTTCCATGTTGCAGCTTACATGCATATACTGACTGACAGACTGACTATGCAATTCAGTTCACACTTCAACGGTCCAAATTTTGTCAAAAAACACTGAATTCGGTCTTTAAATAAAGTGCCATGAAATTATACATGGCCCCTTTAAATACGTCTTGTTTTTCCTCATCAATCAGAACCAGCATAATGACGTTAATATATTTAACACACTGATCCCAATGCAGGTAAGTAGGTTATGCAGCTAAATTCAAGCCTAGAAGCAGAACTTCTGCCTAAAAAAGGCATCGGTTCCATTCTCAGTCAGTACACAGCGCATTACTAGGCATGTCGGCTTCTTGCAGTTTAGTGAAGAATGATTATTAAGATAAACCAACTAGTGGGTTTAAGGAACTTTTCCACAGGCTAGCTTCAAGAACTACACCATGTCATAACATAAAACTCCACAAAAAGCAAATGTACACAAGTTCTATGAGTTTTATTTCTTATTTAACAATCTAACGTGCGTAGAGGATCACTTCATACATTCTGCATCACTAAGTGGAGAAAGATGGAGTTTTTTTTTTTGTTAATGATTTGCTAATTTCCTTATGTTACTGTCAGAAGTGCTGACGCAAAACGAGCGTTTGCAGGGTTTTTTTTTTTTAAAGTACCTAAGGCAAAGTGAACATTTAACAAGCTATGTGCTGTTTAACCTATTTTAGCTGTTCTGCAAAACTGCAGTTTTGAAAAAGCTTTATCCCACATTTGTCATTTTTAAGTTTGTGTAAGACATGCCAGCTACAGTCCAGTACAAAGTACAGTTGTGCACGCTTACCATAAATGTAGATGTTCGAGTGTATTCACTGCTGCATTCAACACCTTTGGGTTATCTGCCTGCATATAGCCATCAGCCGGCCTGAATATCAGAGTCTTCGGATTCCTGTGTCGGATGCTGTCTCTTCTTCCATGAAGTCAGGTCGTCAGGGGTATAAAACATGCACCCGACAACATTACATTTATTTATTCATTTTATTTTATTTACATTTGTTAACCGGGAGTGTCCGACTGGATGCAGGTCCATTTTCAGCGGAGGCCCGGGAAGAAAAGCTCCACAGTTAAAATAAACAGACAGTAGTTACATTGGATAACATAGCGATTAACAATTTAACATAGCAATTACTTACAACATATTTACAGATGAAGAACATAGTACATCAGTAGACAACTAGAATCTTTATCTGTGAAGTACATAACAGACATTTACAAATGTTACAATAAGAAGTTCCTGCTGTATAATAAGTACTAGGCTTATGAGCATCTGAGCTTGCTATAATCAAGGTAGCTAGTGGAGTGGAAAAAAAAGGTAGTGGTTGGATGGGGTGGGTGATATTAGTGGGGGAGTTGCAAGGGCATAGCCAGCATGTTTTTAGGTGCGCTTTTAGTAAAGTTTTGAAGTGGGTGCATGATGGTATGGAGGTAATTGTGGGTGGAAGGGAGTTCCATAATTTGGCTATGGTGCAAGAGAATAGTGCTTCACCAGCAGTTATTGGCATTAGTTATCTGCAAGTGATTTTTGTTGCTGGTTCTTAGTGGTTTGGTGGTGCGATAGGGTTGGAGTAGATTCTGGAGGGATGGGACATTTAGTGAATGGTTTACTAGTTTGTGGGCAAGTGAGAGTTGATATCACTGAAGGAGATGAGGGAGTTCAAGCCAGCCCAGTTCAGCAAGTAGAGACAGTGGTGACTATGGTAGGATGCCCCTGTGGCTTAGGCAATTTTGTTGTAGCAGGTCTCTAGCTTGTTTAGATTGCATTGCCTTAGGTTGGTATATATTGGAGAGGCATAAAGTAGGGTGGAGATAAGGTGGGAATTTGCTAGGGAAATCTTTGCAGCTTTGGTGAGAAGTTGCTTATTTGTGTGCATCGCACCTAGTATTTTGTGGACTTTTTATGGTCATGGATATGTGAATGTTAAATTTTAGTTTATTGTCCATTTCCACTCCTAGCAATTTGGTGTGTTCAGTTGGGTATATAGTGGTGTTGTCTTTTGCTGTGATGTTAAAGTGAGAGTTGTTTTGAGTATGTATGATGGGTTGGAAGATGAGTAGTTTAGTTTTGTTTGGGTTGAGTATTAATTGGGCATCAGATAGACGCGGTGGTGGTGCTGCGGTAGCGGTCACCTCACAGTAAGACGCTGTCCGGTTCGATTCTCAGCTAGAGCATCTTGTGTGTGGAGACATGCGTGAATAGGCGTACCTTCGTTAAAGGTTGTGCATCAGGCCTGGCAAGCCGGTACGTAAAAATCAACTGCCAATCATTAGCGGACCGGAGTTCCGCTGTGGCGACCCCTAACTGGGAAAAGCCGAAAGACACAATTAATTGGGCATCAGATAACCAAGTTTCAACAGAGGAAAAGGCTTCCTGTGTGACTTTTTGCAGTTTGGGTAGGGACTGGGCTGAGCAGATGGTCGAGTCATCTGCGTATTGTATGAGTGTGCCATGTTTGATGGCAGAAGCTAGATTATTGGTGGAAACAGAGGCTAGATTACTGGTGGAAACAGAAGAGTAGGGGTCCAAGGATGTATCCTTGGGGAACCCCTATGGAGACAGGTAGTTGGGGAGATGTGTCATTCTGCCATACAACGGATTACTGGCGGTCAGACAGGTAACTCTGAAACCAGTTGGTGACTGAGAGAAGGATAGGTTATTGAGGACAGAGATAAGTTGTTTGTGTGGAACCATGTCAAATGCTTTAAATAGGTCTAGGAAATTAGCAGTGGAGAGATGGCCATTGTTTTTATGCTGAAGGATAGTGTTAGTAAAGGAGAGTAAGGCAGTGGTGATGCTATGGTTTGGTCGGAAACCATGCTGATTATTGGAAAGGAGGTTGTTAGTAAGGAGGTAGTCTGAGACCTGAGAGTGTATGCATCTCTCTAGTATTTTGGAGAGTGGAGAGAGAATAACTATGGGGCGGTAATTGGTTAGTTCTGTGGAGGGTCCGCCTTTGTGGAGGGGAATTATAGGTGATACTTTCCACAGTGTGGGAACGTAACTTTGACAGATTGGTTAATCAAGATGGATACTAGGTAGACCAGAGCATCAGCTGCGATTTGCAGGTATTCACTTGGGAGGTGGTCTGCTGCTAATTTGCTGGGCTTAAGTTTAGTTGAGAGTTTTTTTTAGGTTGGAGGTAGGTACAGGAGAAAAAGAAGGCAGTGGGGAGATCACTAGTTAAAGGTGTGGGTTGGAGGGGAGGGGGGTTGTGTTGTTTAGCTAGTGATAGTATGGTTTGTGTGAAATATGTGTTGAATGAAGTAGCAATATTTTCTGAATGAGGGATGTTCAAATATGTAAAAAACTAAACTTTAACCCACTCACATTCATCTCATCCCTCAAAGAATGTAACTGGCATCCTCTAAAGTACCTCAGTCTTGATGACGCAGTTGAATTTTTAAATACTACCTTCCTGAGCATCCTTAATTACCATGCCCCCATAAGACTTTACAGAACCAAAGCACAACCCTCCCCATGGCTACAGAAAACCAGTAAGTCAGAAATAAAAAACAGGGATAAAGCCTGGGAGCACTGGCGCAAAACCAAAACCCCCTCAACTAGACAAATTCCTAGAACTACACAATAGAGTCAAAAAGCTAATAAAACAGGACAAATTCCAATACTACCAGTCTGCCCTAGACTCCTCCCAACACAGCCCCAAACAATTCTGGTCCTCCATAAACTCCATCCTCCACCCTGGTAAAGTCAGTACATCAGTTTTTATTGCCCAGATGGTGGCAGGTGCCCCCACAATAGGGAAGCAATTATATGTTATGGTACACCTCCATTAAAAAGAAAATACACCAGAAAACTTAAATATACCAAACAAGAAGGAAAAGCAAAGCCAAGAGAAGTCAGGGGGCTGGAGGGAGGGTAACTAGGACTGCAACAGTGAATACACTCTAACATCTACATTTATGGTAAGTGTACACAACTGTACTATGTTCTTCGTGTTTCACTGTTGCAGTCATCACATTTGGGTTGATTCCCAAAGCTAAGGAAGGGAGGAGGAGGAAGTTAGAGAGCATTAGGGCCAGCTATTAAGCCCTGCAAGACTGCAGTGGCAAAACCAGCCTTGGATTTAGAAAAAAATAGGCATGTGGTAATGCTTGGTGAAGGTATGTACAGAACTCCAGGTAGCAGCTTCTAGGATGTCCCTGGTAGGGACTCCTCTGAGAAAGGCTGCAGAGGTAGATGCAGCACTGGTGGAAAGTGATCTTATCCCTTGTGGGGTAGGTTTTCCATGGTGCTTGCAGCAGAAATGAATGCAATGGGCTATCCATTTGGAAAAGGTTTGCTCTGAAATGGCCTTCCCCTCAGCCCCTGCAGCAAAGCCAACTAGCAGCTGTTCAGATTTTCTGAGAGGCTTAGTCCTGTCCAAAAAAAATCTAAGTTGTCTGTGGACGTCCAGAGTGCAGTATTCGTTCCCCTTCGTTTTGTGGATTAGGGAAAAAAGTAGGCAAATTAATGGACTGATTTAGGGCCACACTAGACACCACCTTGGGCATAAAGGAAGAATTGGTCCTGAGGGAAACCCTGTCTGCATGGAAGATAATTAAGGGTTCCACTGCCATGAGGGCCTGTAATTAAGACACTCTTCTTGCTGAATTGATGGCTAGAAGGAAGGCCTTTTTCCAAGAAAGGAATTTCAACTCTGCTGTTGCAGCTGGCTCAAAGGGGGGGGGGGTGAGCTTTTCCAATACAAAGTTATGGTCCCAGGCTGGAGTGGAGGCTCTCCTGGGGGGTCTTAAATTGTTGGCCCCTATAAGGAATTGTTTTAGCAGTGGGTGAGAAAAGAGGGGTGGCTCAGTATTATAATGTGCTGAAATTAAGACAGAGCCCCTCACTATCACTCTTCAAGAGGAACCTTGATGAGTGGATGGGTAACAAAGTTCACACCGGGGATCACACCAACAGCACTACAAGATAGGGGCTAAGGGTACTAGCTGCTAGTACAAGGGTCTAGGGAACTACTAAAGGGGCAGTGAATACCGCACAACGTGGCTGGGCTAATATATGCCTTCGGGCAGATAGCTCAGTACCAACCTA
Source organism: Protopterus annectens (assembly GCF_019279795.1). NCBI lineage: Eukaryota > Metazoa > Chordata > Ceratodontiformes > Protopteridae > Protopterus > Protopterus annectens. The sequence goes on along the minus strand of NC_056747.1, from coordinate 345,210,818 downwards.
TGAACCTATGAAATGGCAGAGGCATGAATTTTAATTGACGAGAAGGAAAGGCCCTTGTGGAGCATTTCTGTTAAGTACTGAAGAATATGAGGTAAGCTGGGCACCGTTGTGCCGTCCCGAGTCTGGCTCCAGGAGCAGTATCTAACACTTTTCAGAATAGGATTTTCTAGTAATAGGCCTCCTTGCCTCCAGAATGACATCTAGCACCTGCTTACTAAGGGATGCTATTGGAGAGCTCAAGGAATTAGGCAATCTGTAAGGTACAGGGTTTGAAGCCGAGGGTACAGAATCTGGCCTGCCTGCTGGGACAGCAGGGAAAGGGTCTGAGGCAGGTGCCATGGTTCCAGCAGTATCATACTGTGCAAGAGGGGGTACCAGTGCTGGCGTGGCCAGTCTAGTGCAATCAGTATTGCTCTTGGCTTGCCCAGTTTGATTTTTAGCAGAACCTTCGAGAAGAGAGGCAGAGGGGGAAGGCATAAACAGAGAGGCTTTCCCAGGTACAGGACAGGGCATCCACTTTCCAAGCTTGACTGTGGGGAGTCCTTGTGCAGAATTTGTCCATCTGGTAGTTCTGAGGGGAGGCAAACCGGTCTAAATCTGGAGTTCCCCATTTGTTCCTCAAGAGGTTGAATATCTTTAGTTGTAATTTCCATTCGTGTGGGTCCATGAGATTTCTGCTCAAGTCTGCCAGTGAATTTAGCTTGCCTGACAAGAATTGAGCTTGTAGGTGTACTTGGTAGCTCAAAGCTGTGTTCCACAGAGCCATGGCTAGTCTGCAGAGAGGGTACAAGTGGGTTCCCCCCAGCTTGTTTACGTACCACATAACTGTGTTGTTGTCTGTCTTTACCAAAAGTTGTCCTGGAAGAATGCGGTCTTTGAAGGCGGTCAGGGAATTCTGTACAGATAACATTTCTTTTTGACTGACATGCAGGTGCATCTGTCTCGGGTTCCATTTGCCCTGAATGCACTGTCCTGCTAAGTGAGCTCCTCATGCATAGTCTAATGCGTCTGTTAGGGTTTGGGCAGCAGAGGGTAGAGTGAAAGGGAGCCCCTTGTTGTGGTAGCAGGCCTCTGCCCACCAAAGGAACTCTGTCTTTATACAAGGAATGATAGGAATCATTGATTCCAGGTCCTGAGAATGATGACACCATAGGCTTTTTAGATACCATTGTAGTTTCCTCATATGCAGTCTGTCATATGGAATTAGTAGAATGCAAGAGGCCATGAACCCCAGGGCTTGCAGAATTTTCCTTGCAGATAGCTGGGGTTTTGTGGCCAACAGTTTGAAGTAGGTCATCAAATAAACGTGTTTCTCCATAGTGAGGAAAGCCATCTGGGAAGTTGTGTTCAAACTTGCCCCCAGGAATACAATCTGTTGGCAGGGTACAAAACGAGATTTCTTTTCGTTTATGGTGTACCCCAGTGAGGTTAGAAGTTTCTTTACGAATGCCATATGTTGTAATAGCAAGTCCTGGCTTTCTGCCCGAATCAAATAATCGTCCAAGTATGGGCATATCTGAATATTTCGCTGTCTGCAAAATGCAATGGCTGGAGCTAGACACTTTGTGAATACCCTGGGTGCAGTAGATAAGACAAAGGGAAGTGCAGAAAACTGATAGTGCATGGAGCCTGCCCTGAAATGTAGGTATTTCCTGCAAGATTCCCTTACTGGAATGTGCAGGTAAGCTTCCTTTAAGTCTAAGGTTGCCAACCAGGCATCTTTGCCTAGCATAGAAGAAGCTGTTGAAGTGTTAGCATTCTGAAATTTGGAATTACCAGAAAGGTGTTTAGAATAGAGAGGTCCGGGATAGGACGCCAGGAGCTGTCTCTTCTGGGTACCAGGAAAAGTCTTGAATAAAAACCTTGACCCCTTTGTTCTGTTGGAACAGGTTTGAATAGCCCTGATACTTAAAAGAGAAAGAACCTGCTGTAGGGCCTCCGCCCACTGATTTGGGGGTAGGTCTGGCCAACCGTATGGGGTTGGTAGTGTGTGGAAGTTAATCTGTATCCTCGGGAAACTATGTTCAAAACCCATTTGTCCTAGGTAATGAGTTCCCAGTTTCTTGCATGCAGGGCAAGCTTTCCTCCTAAGGGAGCAGGCAGTTGAGAGGGCTTGGAAGGGTTAAGTCACTGTGCCATTTTTCCACATGGGGGGTGGCTTACTACTCCCCTGCTTTGAAAGTGGGAGTACCCCCACTGCTTAAGCATGTGCGCAGCCTGAGAGTATAACCTAGGAGGTCTGCTGTTCCTGGGTTTGGACTGAGAAGGCCTGGAAGAGACTGGAAAGGACCAATTCCTTGAAGGCCAATGCCTACTAAATCTGGGAGGCTGTACTTGTAGGAAATCTTTAACAGTTTGCATAGACTTAGCTTTTTCCTCCATCCTTTGGAGGACTTCTGCTTTGTTGCCAAAAAGGCAGTCCTGGTTTAAGGGAACATCCAGTAATTTAGCTTTAACATGATCTGGCAAGCTTTGCTCCTAAAGCCAAGCATGCCTTTTAAGTACAGACCCAGTGACAGCAACCCTGCAAGAGGCTTCTAAAGCGTCTAAACTACATTGCAAAGTATGCTTGCCAACTTGTTCTGCAGAATGCATTAAATCCTGTAATTCTTTGTATTCAGCACAGTCAGGAATCAACATCATCTTTTGTTTAAGTAGTCCCATAATATGCTGCTGATACTTTAACATATGAAACTGGCAATTTAAAGCCCTAATGGACAAAGTAGCAGAAGTGTATACCTTCTTACCCCACCTGTCCAGGCTCTAGAATCTCTATCAGAAGGGTTAGGATTATTGGCAGCAGTAGCCTTAATGCCTTTTGGTCCTTGGGAAACTGTTTCTGGATCCACAGTAGTATTCTTGAAGAGGAACTTGTGGGAGTCAGGTACTCCAATACCAGTCAGGTTTTCTGGGAGCTGGAGGTAAAGTGTCTGGGGAAAGGCTACAGTCCAAGAAAGCATCAATGTCCAGAACAGGAGGGACAGCTAAATGCCTGTGTTGAGGAAGCAGTAAGAATACCTTAAGCCTCTTTTTGGAGTCAGAGTAATCCTGGTTTTCCCAGCGGAAACGCTCCCTAAGAGTGCACAAGGTTTCACCAAAAGAAAAAAACTTCTGGAAGGGAAGCAGAGGGAAATAAATCCTCTACATCAGAAACCTCATAAGGAGATGAGGGCAAATCCTGGAAATCAGAAAGAACACAAATTTCAGATTCCTGATCAGAAGAATCAGAAGGAAAACCAGTTCTAAGTCTCTTAGAGGGGGAAGGTTGGCTTCACCTAATTAAGGTACTAAGGTCTTCAGCAATTCTAAGCATTTTTTAGGCATATGGGCCTGAGCTTGTGGTTTGGATGTCAGTTTTCTAGGCGTGGATCGGGTTTTAGGCCTGGATGAAAAAGATGGTGTTGGTTTAAAATGCAAGTCTGTAGGCCTGAATACACCCTCAGAAGTCTGTGCCTGCACAGTGGCTCCGGACCCATCCAAGGTAGAGACATCCATAAGTTCCACAGTCGAAGAAGCATCTTGCGGCGTACCAGACTCCAAATGGGTCTCAGTAGAAGCTTGCGAATCTGAAGTAGCTGGTATCAGGGGCTGCGAAAGCGCCTCACTGAGTACCAGCGGACTAGCGACTAGCTTAACAGAAGAGTCATCGGCAGTTTTGGAACAATGTGGTCTGTCTCTGTCTTTATCCTTACGTTTTTTTTCAGAAGATCGATAGTCGGATGGCTTAACGATGCCATTTTGGAGAAGTGAGACCAAGTACCAAAATAATTTGCTGCAAAGATAGCCAGACGACGAAGAGTTCAGGGGGTGAACAAGGAATAAAACTGACAGCGTGGGATGTCGTGGTCTGGGCCTAAGCAAGGAATGCAGTACGAATGAAGATCTTTAAGAGGTATTTGCTTTCCACAGGTAAGACAATTGTTAACTTCAACTGACATCGGTTGGAACAAGAAAAAAAGATCCCCAACAGGGTACTTATCTTTTTTGAAGATTTTGGTTCTAAAACTCGAAAACGAAAATTTCAGGAGTGGGCCGACCGGCACTTGCGAATTGCTTCTGCTTTGGGCACCGCACGGCAAGAAAGACTGATGTAATGGCGTCGGTTGCATGTTTTATACCCCTGACGACCTGCCGTCATGAAGAAGAGACAGTATCCGACGCAGAATCCAAAGAATCTGGTATTCAGACCAGCTGAGGGCTGCCTGGAAGCAGATAACCCAAATGCGATGACTGCAACAGTGAAACACAAAGGACGTCTTATATTGAATTGAAACAGAAAAAAGTGCAACAATTACAACAAAAACTATGTAAAATTATATGTTCCCATTTGACTGTCGACAAGGCTATACGTGTAGGAGACCTAGGTCAGACGTGGAATAGCCTAACTGTCGACAAGGCTATACGTGTAGGAGACCTAGGTCAGACGTGGAATAGCCTAACTGCCGGACAAGGCTATACGTGTAGGAGACCTAGGTTAGACTCCCTGCGCACACTATTACTATCCTATCAATAACATTCCTTCTAGGTTAAATGTTTATTCTTAGATACTGTCTTACCATGGCACATGAGCTATATCAAAAAGTATGCCTGTGTCATACTATTTTATTTGTTTAATGTACATTTTTTTCTCTTATGATTTTATTCCTTTGTTAACCATGGAGGCAAGTCCTCTAGGCACCACTGCTTACTTACTGGTGTAATCCCAGAGTGCTGTCTGGTTGAAGGACTGTTGTAAAGCCTACAAGTGGAAACTGCTAGAATGAAACTCCCTGACTACAAGTCAAAGCTTTACTGTATTTGACTGTTTATTGCAAAAATAGTTGCATCTCTTTTCATTTTTGGTAACTTGCCTAGGTTTAAGCCCCAGAGTAAATCTAGGAATTATGCGGCAGGACCCAATTGCTATGGTATGGTTTCTTCAATACTGGTTTTATAGTTTCTGAGCTGTCCACTTGTGTAACAATCAGCTGCACAAGAAAGCATAATTATCAGAATTACATACTGACTTCTATAGGAGGAATTCCATTTTCCTTGAGGTGCAGTATTTTTACAACTGATTTTATAACCAAGTATCTGCAAGTACAAAGTCTCACACTGAGTGTGCGACAAACTTTTTATTTTGCATTGCTTTGTAACTCTCATTTTTAAACTTGTGTTTCAGAGTAAAGGTATCCCAAAAGCTTACTGGAGGTGGGAGGAGCCAATTTAAATTATATGCTAATTAACCACGCCAATTATTTGCCAAAGGTACCGACTTTTAAGAGCTACTGTTAAAATTTTCTGTAACTGCAGGTTGAGAGGTATGATGCTCCGTCTTCTCCGGTTTTACCCCCTTGTAATATTTTCCTAGAAGTTTCACTTACATAAAAATACTTGAGAAACAAAACATATTTGCAATCCACTTTCCTCCGAGTCATAAACGCATGCAATACTATATAATTATAGAGCTTTCAAAATGGAAGTCTACCCCTCCAAATAGGAGAAACTTCCCCAAACTGATGGCTGTCACCCACAGGCATCATCTATTATAATGATTAAGCGTGTTACAACCTAGGTTTGCACTTAACAGAAATATTTTTTATCCATTACCCACACAAATGCAAAAACAACTTGCATGATTTCAATAAACATTAACAGGGCAGTGGTGCAGCGGTAGCACTGTCACCTCACAGCAAGAGGTTCTTCGGTTCAGTTCTCAGCTGGGGTGCCTTCTGTGTTGTCAGCATGTCCTCTCTGTGTTCGTGTGGGTTTTCTCCAGGTATTCCGGTTCCCTCCCACATTACAAAGACAGGCATCTGGAGCTTTTCTCCCTGGGCCTCCACTGAAAATTGGTTTTGTTCCAAGTTGGACTTTCCCAATAAACTAATGTTAAATAAGTAAAAAAAATTAAATTTTAGCCTCAAGAAAAAAAATCATTTGCTTACTCTATATACAATTGACTATGCATTGTCATATTTAAATGAGTCAATGTACTAAGGCTGCTGCAGAGGCAGTGCTTATGTAACTACTTCCTACAACTTCAAATTTCTGCTATTCATTTTTTCACTAACTGCTGGCCAGTATTTCTTTAAAAGTTAATTACACCGCACCTTGTAAACTTCACTCAAAACACACTGCTTGATCTCTTAATTAACTGCCTACATCTACAGGCTGCTTGTTTTTAGCTAAAAGCCGATGGCAACAAAAACCTCTGGTGACCTTGCAAATGCACGTACTACTACTAAAAATAATAATCATGCTAGTTATCATTTCCTCATTCTACAAGTTTTTTTTTTTGTTGCTTAAACATGCTCTCACTATAATTTAAAAAAGAAGTTATGTACTCACCATAATGTTCCATCTGAGTAGTTAAACTGTCATCAACCTGTGGGACTTCAGATCCAAGACGGCAGTTTCACCAGCATCAGATCCAAGCTCCTCCCCTTACCCATACCACCACTGCATCTCCTTTCTTCCCTCAGATTGAGTTTGCCACCAAACACGAACCAGATCTACAATACCTGACCTACAAGAAAAAGCAAGAGGGCCACAAGGGTACCCATCTCTTGGTTACTCAGGCGAAAGAGCCCAATTACAAGGCCAGGGGGAAGGAGGGAGGGATGGTTGATGACAAATGAAGTCAAACTACACAGATGGAATGTTATGGTGACTACATAACTTCTTTATCTGAAGTATTTAACTTCATTTGGTCATCAACCTGTGGGACAGAGTCCCCAACTACCATAACCTTGGGAGGCCCTCATGGAAGAATGTTCCGGAGCCAAAGGATGCTCTCCCTCTGGAAAAAAAGTCCAATTTATAATGAGAAATGAAGGTATGAGATAAGGACCAAGTAGCCGCTGAACAAATATTGTACAAGAATACTCAACCAAAAAGCAGCTGAAATAGCCATGGACCTGGTAGAATGGGCATGAACCCTCCCTGGAATAGACATAACTCTACCTTTGTAAACCTGCATAATGCAAAGGGAAATCCATTTGGCAACTGTCATCATGGAAACTGGTTTTCCTAGAAAAGGTCTAGCGAAGGACACACAATTGGTTAGACTTGCGGAATGGCTTAATCCTGTAAGTAGAAATGTAACTGCCTATGTGCATCTAACAAATGTAGCTCATCTTCCCCCTTGTTCTGAAAATTTGGAAAAAAGACAGGTAGATTGATAATCTACTCTGCAGCCACTTAAACAAACATCTGTAAAACTATGGTAAGATCCCAAAGAGGAGAGGGGTCCTTCAGTGGAGGCCAGAAAAGAAAGGTCCCTTTGATGAAGGTTTTGCAAAGTCTGGAAGAAGCCAAGGACCCCATATTTTCACCTACATGGAAATTAGAAATGGCAGCCAATTGAACTTTCACCTTAGAAGAGCTGGCACCCTGCTGGAAAAGGTGGGCTAAAAAGTCAAGAACCGCTAACACTAGAGCCGTAAAGGGATCTAGATCCCTCTGAGAAGCCCAGATTGAAAAACACTTCCATTCACTATGGTAGACTCTTCTGGTAGTTTACTTATGGGCTGCTACCAGAATAAACTTAACCGGGGAAGAGAGTCTGGGAGTCCTAGCAATCAATGGAACTGGAGTAGCCAAGCCGTGAGCTTAAGACTGCCCAGCTCTGGAAGAGGAATCCTCGAAGGATGCGAAATAAGATCCAGAATAGGATCCAAGGAAGAGCTACCAGATGAGACCACAAATCTGACGAGGCCAGAATGGGGCAATGAGGATGTTTCTGCTCTCCAATCAACAAGCCTCCTGCAAAAACTATTCCCTTCTCTGGGGGATTCCCCCTGTGGGGGGATCAGAGCTAAGAACTCGCTGCACTTCATGTTGGAAGGAGATGCGAAGAGATCGTAGCATGGCCGACCCCACCCCAGGAAGATACACTCTGATACACAAGGATTCAGAGAACACTCATAAGGCATTAGGATAGTTCCGCTCAATTTGTCTGCTAGTATGTTGGAATGACCCAGAATGTGCATTGCTAACAGAAAACAGTTGGTTATCGCCCATTCCCACACCCTCATGGCTTCTCAACAAATGGGGTAGGATCTGGTTCCTACCTGTTTGTTGATGTACTAGACCACTGACATGTCATCTGAATCACAATAGTTCCCAGAATAAAAAAGGCATAAATGGCCTGCAACGCTAATAAGACCGCCCTCATCTCCAGAACAATGATATGCAGATTGGTCTCATTTAGGGACAACATGCCTTGGACTGTCCTGCCCGAGCAATACCCTCCCCCACCCTAGTTGGGAATCGTCCATGGTCAATGGGGAGGGACAACAAAGGACTGTCCATCTCCAGAGAGTTGAGCCACCAGAGAAGACTTCTTGCACACCTCGCTTATGCGAATCAGATTAGTCAAAGTTCGATCCAATAAGGACCACTGGACCGCCAACGTCCACTGCAGCACGTGCATGTGACGACAAGCACAAGGAAGAGTAATGTTGGCTGCCTTGGATCCTACGGCTCTTACCACCACTGCAGCTGGGGGAAAAGGATAATGAAGAATCTCGAAGACATGAAGATGAAGGCTCCGAACCCGCTCTGGAGTCAGAAAGACTTTGGATTGTAATGTGTCTATTCTCGCCCCTATGTAGTCCACGACCTGAACTGGTTCTAGAGAGGACTTGGCTATATTTTTAGTGATGCCCAGCAAGTCTGACAATTTCTGGAAATAATCCCTGGCTTGACAGAGTAGAAGCCTGGTGAGAGCAGCAAGGAGCCAATCGTCCAGGTACGGACAGACCTGTATGTCCTGAAGCCTCAGGTAAGCTGCTACTCCTGCCATGACCTTGGTGAACACCCCAGGGGCTATGGTTAGACATAAGGGAAGGGCCCAGAATTGGTAGCGATTGGCTCCTAGCCAAAGATGGCGAGACCTCCTGGAGCCTCTGCGCATCTTTATATGGTAGTACGCACCCTGGTGGTCTATAGAGCAGACCCAGTCATTTTCCTGCAGGTAAGGCAGGATAGTGTGTAAAGTGACCATCTGGAACTTTTCTTTGGCAACTGATAGATTCAGAGTGGAAAAGTCAAGAATCAACCTAGAGTCCGCAGTCTTTTTTGGCAACATAAAGAACCTGGAATATACCCCTGATCCAGAGTGATCTGAGGGGACAGGCTGTATGGCCCGTTTACTTTGCAGCTTTTCTACTTTGAGGACTGTTGCCTCCCTTTGCGCGGGTAGAATATCCGGGAGGTGCTTTGGGGGAGAGGGAACTGTGTAATCTCTGGATATTATTTGGAGCACACAACTGTCTGTTGACATGGACTCCCAAGCAGTCAGGTGCACAGAGAAATGGCCCCTGACTGCCTCCAAAGCAGAGCAGTCGGGCAACCCCTCAGGGTTGCTGTGCGTGACTGTCCAAGAACGGTTCTAGAGACCCGAAGTTCTTCAGACCCCCCCCACCCACCCACCTCTGGGCCTGCATCTGTCTTGCCCCCCTCTGCCTCTAGGGGAAAAAAGGTCCTGAGTGTCCTGGGAATACTGAGACTTCCTGAACCACAACTTCTTTTGCCCCCGCTGATTCCTGGAGAAGGATCTTTGGGGGTTAGAGAAGCAGATTCCGACTGCAGATAGCGTCTTCCCATCTTTCTTATTCTGGACTAGTGTCTCACAGACCGGCTGCCCAAACAAGGAAGAGCCATCATTGGGAGCATTCTCAAAAGATGCCTTGAAGGGTTCCACGAAATTGCACAGCCTGAGCCAGGCGTGTCGCCTCATAGCAACACCGGACTCGGCCGCCCATGCCACTCCAGTGGCATGAGAAATGAGTCACATAGACATACTGGTTACCGCTTTCAGAGTGGTCATTCACATAGAGAATGTGCGTTTATCCTTTAGCGACATGGACTTCTGGGGAGATGCAGTGAACTCTCTGATCAGGTCACGCTGCAGTCTGGTAACGTGGGCCATATAGATCAGCACCCTTATACAAAAGGTAGCATAAGTCCACTTTCCCAACTGCTCCACCGGCCTGGACTCTTGGGTCCAGGGGATGGACCATGGAACTCTCTCCTGAGCCAGTTTCTTTTTAGTGGCAGCCACTACCACCATGGCATCCACTGGGGACCCTTTATTCCAGCCTGGTTGATCCACCAGGAGGCTCAAAATTTTATTTGGACGTTTTTGGATTGGCTCCAAGCTGTCCGGTTCTTTCCATGCCCTGGTGGTAAACGAGGTCCACCCGGGGGGGACACCCAAGAAGTAGATGGGCCCGTGTAGACTGCCTCCAGAAACACCGACTTGTCCGAGGAAGGCTTGGGGACGGACCAACCCCCCGCTATCGCAGGATCTCTATGATGTCTCCAAATGAGACATCCTCGTGGGGTGATCTTGGGGAGCCTTCCCCTTCCTTCAAGTTGGCATCTTCGGTGATGGACTCGGGGGAAGTCCAAGTGCCTCTTCTAGCACTTACGGTTCTGAGGAACCTCTTCGGTGGGACTATTGAGAGGACTAATGAAATCATGGGGAACAGTCTGGGGCGTGTCAATCAAGTGCTGTCCCTGCATGGACAGACTGACAGAAAACTCACCCAGAATAGAGGGGGTCAGGGCAGAATCCAAGGAGATAGTCAGGGGCCTTGATCCATCAGCGAGAACCCTTTCCACCACATCAAATGCCGAGGGGGAGCGAGCCTCCCGAACTGACAGAGGACACCCTCCCCAGATCAGACAATGGGATTGGAGCAGAGTCCAAAGATGCTAAGGCTCCGAGGGGTAGATCTTGGCCCGACAAAGTCGAGCCAAAAGGGAAAAACCCAGCCCTTCTGATCTGATGCCTAGGCTACAGCTCCGAGAGCTCTGATCAGACGCTCAAGGTAACTGCCGGCATCGAGGTAGGTGGTACCATCTGCGGCAACCCCAACTCCAGGACCTCTCGGATGCAGAAACTAAAAAAGCCAGAAGACGGATCGAAGAAGGAGCAATTGGTGCACATAGTGGCAGTGACCTATCCCTCCAGAGGGAGAGGGAGCCAGCAAGACCATCTGAAGCTGAGTGCGAACAAACCTTCGCATCAATCTGTCCATGTAGACTTCAGAAAACTCCTAGGTGACCTAGAAGAGGCCAACGAAGCCAGCCTAGAAAGACAGTGACTGGAGGCCCTAGACGAAGGCTAAACCGCCTCTGGCTCCAGGGAAAACCTCGGAGATCGGAGCCGAGGGGAAGTTGGCCTGGAAGGTGCAAGAAGCTTGGGAGGAAGAACCACTGGATCTGTGAGCTTCGAGGATTTCTTCCTCCCTTTCTCTCTCTCACGGTGTTCTCTCTTTCTTATTTATTCTCCCTTTCCCCGGGTCAGTGGTCGGCAGGATAAGTCCCAGCCTGGGAGGGAAGACACGACACAACAGAAGTGGAGGGAGTGGTCATAGCAAAGACTGCAGCTGCAGAAGACGAGGCAGCCGCCTCAGTGGAGGGGAGAAGCCCCTTTAAGATTAATATGGCCTTACGGTCCTTTAAGGCCCTGGGGTTAAACCCCGCACATATAAAGCACTCTGTGGACAAATAAGCGGCCCCAAAACAACGCACAGAGTGTGGTCATCCACAGGGGATAACTTATGTCCACAAACGGTGCATTTCCTAAAGAACAACTTTTGTTGATCTGCCATAACAGTGTCAGGCTACCTAACACTCAAACACACACAAACACGAGGCGGGAAGGAGACTGCCTATGCTACCCTGACTAACAACAAGCTACTTTTTTTTTTTTTTTTTTAACTAACACTAAACCTGTAATGGAGAACGTGAAGGGGAGAAAAAAAAATAAATAAATAAAATAAAAGAGTCCTAAGAACTAGGAACACACACACACAAAAAAACCCCAAAAAACTCTTACCACCTGAAGCTCAGTGATCATGATGCAGGCGAAGCCGCGGCAAACAAGATTTGAGGGAAGGAAGGAGATGCAGTGGTATTATGGATAAGGGGAGGAGCTTGGATCTCAGATCTAGTGCTGGTGAAACTGCCATCGTGGATCAGGTTCAGATCCAAAGTCCCACAGGTTAATGACCAACTTAAGTTAACTACTTCAGATCCAACATTTATCTAGACATCCACCTATATAAAGAGGAAGACCAATAACACATTTAGTCTCCTCCCAGCAGGTCACACTAATTTGCTTCTTTTTATTAAGGTCCTAGTCATGTAGCATTGTTTGACTACATTATAATCTTAGAAGAGAAAAAACAAATGTGAGCCAACCAACACGGTGCAAACACTAATAAAAAATAACCAGCCCAAATGCAGGTGTAGATAAAAAAAAAAAAAAAAGGCAGCCAAGTTTATTCAGAAAGGTTAGCACTTTCGTGGGGTTACCGCTTCTTCAGACCAATATAAAAACTGTTAAATTCTCAAACTTAAGACAAGTCATTGTGAAACTGACCCAATCACATTAGATCATTAGCAACTACTAACTTACTTAACCTGTAAGCAATCATCTATTACTCAACAGTGTAGACTTGAGAGACTCCACTACTGAGCCCTGTTTGCCTATAGGCTTGTAAAGAGATGATCCATTTAAGCTCACACATTCAGTATGATTGTTAAAATCACACTTCCAAACACAAGCATAAAACAATTGTAGAGCCTTAAAATTAAAATAAGTATGCCCTTGACATTGCAAGGAATGATTAGCTAAGGCATTTGTCAACATTTTATTGCGTATATTCCCCAAGTGTTCAAGTACCCATTCCCTCAGCTGTCTTATGGTTCTACCGGCACAGAAACTTTTGCAAGAGCAACAGGTAGCTAGGTAGACCAGATTCATATTCCTGCAAGTGGCTACAAACCTTGGAGAAAAAAATACTAACAGTTAAAGGATGTATAAAGCATAAACCTGGAGAGATGGAGGAACATGCTTGGCAACTGTAGCAAGAAAATGTCCCATTCTTTCCTAATGTGGAAGGTACCTGGTATCTAGGTCCATAACATAAGAGTCTTTCAATGGACATGTTATTCCTAGAAGTAAAGGATGGCTGCTCTCCCACTATTTGCCCCACTTTACTGTCTGCCAGAAGAATAGGCCACTTCTTTCTAATACTATTTCAAAATTGTTGAACATTACTAGAATATTTTAAAAAATATACTTGGGGATTTTGTTTTGTCATTGCAAACACTAAATATACATCGTCTTACTTTTATAGCCCCTAGTTTTAGAG